>NC_042528.1:14949786-15146121 GCF_900963305.1 Echeneis naucrates | reverse complement strand
TTAAGATTACTAGTTTTCAACAGCAGTCACAACAATTCACCATGTAGAGTTAATTTTTACACATATCAATAAAAATGCAATCCCCTTGATGAAAATTCTTCACAAAGAACTAAAAAACATGATTTATGTGGATGTTTCTGCTGGAAAATGCTTAATTTACTAGTTTTCACAGCAGTCCACAAGCAATTCACCATGTAGATTGAGTTTTTCACATATCAAGAAAAGTGGAACTCATTTGCTGAAATCTCTTCACAAACTACTAAAATCATGCTTTTCAGTGGATGTTCTGCTGGAAAATGCTTAATTTACTACTTTTCACTACAATTCAAAAGCAATTCACCATGTAGAGTGACTTTTTCACATATCAAGAAAAGTGCAACTCATTTGCTGAAAACTTTTCAAAAATTATTAAATAAGTGATTTCTGTGGATGTTCTGCTGGAAAAAGTTTAATTTACTACTTCTCACTACAATTCAAAAGCAATTCACCATGTAGAGTGACTTTTTCACATATCAAGAAAAGTGGAACTCATTTGCTGAAATCACTTCACAAAGTACTAAAAACATGCTTTTCAGTGAATGTTCTGCTGGAAAATGCTTAATTTACTAGTTTTCACAGCAGTCCACAAGCAATTCACCATGTAGAGTGAGTTTTTCACATATCAAGAAAAATGCAATCCTCTTGTTGAAATCTCTTCACAAAGTACTAAAACATGATTTATGTGGAATTTCTGTTGGAAAATGCTTAATTTACAAGTTTTCACAGCAGTCCACAAGCAATTCACCATGTAGAGTGACTTTCTCACATATCAAGAAAAGTGGAACTCATTTGCTGAAATCTCTTCACAAAGTACTAAAAACATGATTTATGTGGAATTTCTGCTGGAAAATGCTTAATTTACTAGTTTTCACAGCAGTCCACAAGCAATTAACCATGTAGATTGAGTTTTTCACATATCAAGAAAAGTGGAACTCATTTGCTGAAATCACTTCACAAAGTACTAAAAACATGCTTTTCAGTGAATTTCTGCTGGAAAATGCTTCATTTACTAGTTTTCACAGCAGTCCACAAGCAATTCACCATGTAGAGTGAGTTTTTCACATATCAAGAAAAATGCAATCCTCTTGTTGAAATCTCTTCACAAAGTACTAAAACATGATTTATGTGGAATTTCTGCTGGAAAATGCTTAATTTACAAGTTTTCACAGCATTCCACAAGCAATTCACCATGTAGAGTGAGTTTTTCACATATCAAGAAAAATGCAATCCTATTGCTGAAATCTCTTCACAAACTCCTAAAAACATGCTTTTCAGTGAATGTTCTGCTGGAAAATGCTTAATTTACTAGTTTTCACAGCAGTCCACAAGCAATTCACCATGTAGAGTGACTTTCTCACATATCAAGAAAAGTGGAACTCATTTGCTGAAATCACTTCACAAAGTACTAAAAACATGCTTTTCAGTGAATTTCTGCTGGAAAATGCTTAATTTACTAGTTTTCACAGCAGTCCACAAGCAATTCACCATGTAGAGTGAGTTTTTCACATATCAAGAAAAATGCAATCCTCTTGTTGAAATCTCTTCACAAAGTACTAAAACATGATTTATGTGGAATTTCTGCTGGAAAATGCTTAATTTACAAGTTTTCACAGCAGTCCACAAGCAATTCACCATGTAGAGTGAGTTTTTCACATATCAAGAAAAATGCAATCCTCTTGTTGAAATCTCTTCACAAAGTACTAAAACATGATTTATGTAGAATTTCTGCTGGAAAATGTTTAATTTACTAGTTTTCACAGCAGTCCACAAGCAATTCACCATGTAGAGTGAGTTTTTCACATATCAAGAAAAATGCAATCCTCTTGTTGAAATCTCTTCACAAAGTACTAAAACATGATTTCTGTGGAATTTCTTCTTCAAAATGCTTAATTTACTAGTTTTTACAGCAGTCCACAAGCAATTCACCATGTAGATTGAGTTTTTCACATATCAAGAAAAGTGGAACTCATTTGCTGAAAACCTTTCAAAAATTATTAAATAAGTGATTTATGTGGAATTTTTGCAGGAAAAAGCTTAATTTTCTATGTTTCACAGCAGTCCACAAGCAATTCACCATGTAGAGTGAGATTTTCACATATCAAGAAAAGTGGAAGTCATTTGCTGAAATCTCTTCACAAAGTACTAAGAACATGCTATTCAGTGAATTTCTGCTGGAAAATGCTTAATTTACTAGTTTTCACAGCAGTCCACAAGCAATTCACCATGTAGATTGAGTTTTTCACATATCAAGAAAAGTGGAACTCATTTGCTGAAATCTCTTCACAAACTACTAAAATCATGCTTTTCAGTGGATGTTCTGCTGGAAAATGCTTAATTTACTAGTTTTCACAGCAGTCCACAAGCAATTCACCATGTAGATTGAGTTTTTCACATATGAAGATAAGTGCAACTCATTTGCTGAAATCTCTTCACAAAGTACTAAAAACATGATTTCTGTGGATGTTCTGCTGGAAAAAGCTTAATTTACTAGTTTTCACAGCAGTCCACAAGCAATTCACCATGTAAGGTGAGATTTTCACATTTCAAGAAAAAGGCCACTCATTTGCTGAAAACTTTTCAAAAATTATTAAATAAGTGATTTATGTGGAATTTCTGATGGGAAATGATCAATTTACTAGTTTTCACAGCAGTCCACAAGATATTCACCATGTAGAGTGAGTTTTTCACATATCAAGAAAAGTGCAACTCATTTGTTGAAAACTTTTCAAAACCTAAAGAATATGTCATTTATGTGGATTTTCTGCTGGAAAATGCTTAATTTCCTATTTTTCACAGCAGTCCACAAGCAATTCACCATCTAGAGTGCATTTTTCACAAATTAACCAAAATGCTATCCCCTTGCTGAAATCTCTTCACAAACTACTAAATTCAAGATTTTTTGTGTAATTTCTGCTGGAAAAAGCTCAACTTCCTATGTTTCACAGCAGTCCACAAGCAAATCACCATCTAGAGTGGATTTTTCACAAATTAACCAAAATGCTTTCTCCTTGCTGAAATCTCTTCACAAACTACGAAATACATGATTTCTGTGGATGTTCTGCTGGAAAATAATTAATTTACTAGTTTTCACAGCAGTCCACAAGCAATTCACCATGTAGAGTGAGTTTTTCACATATGAAGAAAAGTGCAACTCATTTGCAGAAATCTCTTCACAAACTACTAAAAACATGCTTTTCAGTGAATGTTCTGCTGGAAAATGCTTATTTTACTAGCTTTCACAGCAGTCCACAAGCAATTCACCATGTAGAGTGAGTTTTTCACATATCAAGAAAAGTGCAACTCATTTGCCGAAATCTTTTCACAAAGAACTAAAAACTTTAGTTTTTCACAAATCAACCAAAATGCTTTCCCCTTGCTGAAATCTCTTCACAAACTACGAAATACATGATTTCTGTGGATGTTCTGCTGGAAAATGCTTCATTTACTAGTTTTCACAGCAGTCCACAAGCAATTCACCATGTAGAGTGAGTTTTTCACATTTTAAGAAAAATGAAACTCACTTGCTGGAATCTCTTCACAAATTACTAAATACATTTTTTTTCTGTTGATGTTCTGCTGGAAATTAATTATTTCACTACTGTTCACAGGACTCCATAAGCAATTCACTATTTAGGATGAGTTTTTCACCTTTCAACAGAAATGAAATCAACGGTCTCAGATCTCTTCACAAACTACTAAACACATGCTCCCTGTTGAATTCCTGCTGGAAATTTATTTATTTCACTATTGTTCACAGGAATCCACAAGCAATTCACCATTTAGAGTGAGTTTTTCTCATTTCATCAAAATTGCAACTTAAGTTCTCAAATCTATTCACTAACCACTAAATACATGCTTTCTATCAATGTTCTTCTTGACCCTGCTTATTTTCCTATTTTTCACAGAATTTCATCAGCAAAGCCAAGCAAAGTCCACAAGCAATTCACCATGTAGAGTGAGTTTTTCGCACATCAAGAAAAGTGCAACTCATTTGCTGAAATCTTTTCAAAAACTACTAAATACTGCTGGAAATTGTTTTTTTCACTATTTTTCACCCGGAGTCCACAAGAAGGCCCAATTCACCATTTTAAGTGTTTTATTCAAAATTCTCCATGAAATGTAACCTAAGTTTTCTGGTCTAAATACGAGAGATGATGTCCTTCCCACCATGGATGGGGCTACTCTTATATTTAGGAATATGGCCGATTTTATTAGAAAGCCAAAACCCAGATAGCCCAAAGTTGAGGCCAGGAGGCAGAGCTGCAGTTTAACACGCTCGTCTGTGCCTCATTCAGACAATGACTCTATTCTATTTTTGGCGCGGAATTGTTCTATCTTTATGTCTGTAGAAAACCCTGTCTGTCCCCCGACCTCCAAAATTTAGAAAAGTTACTAAAACTGGAAGAAAGGTGAAAAACCAGTTCTGGTGGGTACAGTATACCGTCCACCTGGTCCATACTCAGAACTTTTGACCAGGATATGTCCTTTGTCCCTCACATAAAACAAGTCACTAAGGCAGCTTTCTTCCACCTGAGAAACATTAGGAAAATCAGAAACCTCCTCTTTCAGGATGATGCAGAAAAACTAGTCCATGCATTGGTAACTTCTAGGCTGGACTACTGTAACTCATTACTATCTGGAAATCCAAACAAATCTCTGAAAGGCCTTGAGTTGATTCAGAACGCTGCTGCAATTTTAACAGCAACTAGGAGAAGAGATCACATCTCTCCTGTGTTAGCTGCTCTTCATTGGATGCTGGTAAAACACAGAGTAGAATTTAAAATCCTTCTGTTAACATATAAAGCTGTTCATGGCCAAGCTCCACCATATCTCATAGAGCTCATAGTTCCTGATTGTCCTAGTAGGCCACTCCGCTCTCTAGATGGAGATTTACTTGTGGTTCCTGGATTCTCCAAGAGTAAATCGGGAGGCAGATCTTTCATTTAGCAGCCTCCTCTTATATGGAACCAACTTTCAGTATCAGTCCAGGGGACGAAACCACCCCACCCAACCAGTTGAGCCAGATGGCGGCCCCCCCGAGCCTCATTCTGCCTCTTGAAGGAAGTTTCCCTTGCCATTGTTGCCAAGTGCTTGCTCATGGGGGGATGTGTTGGGTCTCTTTAAATAATTTTAGAGTTTGGTCTAGGCCTGCTCTATATGTAAAGTGCCTTGATGTAACTTTGTTATGATTTGGCGCTATACAAATAATGGATTTGATTTTTATGGAGAAACAATCGCCGCTGAATGGCTGGAGGTGACGTGTCAGTATTTACAACTACCTGCAAGATCACCTGATAGCAATAAAAAGTTAAGCTATATCCACACTCTTACATCATTTTAAAATAGCTTTTCATAACTGCCCCACTTTTTGGGGTTATGTGGTAAAAACTTGATTTGTAACGTTCTAAATTTACAGCTCCAGAAGTAGCTGTAGAGCCAAAAATAAACTCCTTAAGTGGCATAGAAAAATTGTCATCAAAAGGTGCTGACTAGTTAAAAAAAAAAAAAAAACAACCTCCGCAAGTGGCAAAGTTGTCTGCAAAAGGCCTATGGACAAATGAAAAGAATTTAAACCTGGCTCCTTGGGGTCAGCACTATCTGTAACAGTAGTACGATGGCAAAAGAAGGTTCCGAAGGAGGAAGAGAAGGGAAAAGAGATTTGTTGCTTTCACAACGAAAATGAAAGGGAAGGGATTGTTTGGAGTATGCTCGTTCTTGGGCTTCCAATCACAGAATTGGGGCCACACAACATTGAATTTAAGCCCTGCTTTCTGTTCACCTTGCTCTTTACTGGACCATTCTTTCCCCCAGTCCAAATATCCTTTTCCTAACCTTGATTAACTGCAATATTTGCATGCACATGTGCCTATGTGTGTTCTTACCATGCAGAAATTGGCATCTTTGAATTTTCTAAGCCAAAAAAATAAATACAATTTTATTTTTTTATGTAATTTTAGTGCTGTGTCTACATAAAATGACCTACAGCATAAGTCCCTGAGCCAGATTCAAAGCAAGGACACTTCAAACCCTTGGATGTGAACTACCCACTTCACCAGTACTGCCATGACTCTAATTTGCACAATATTAAAATGTGCCATTGGTTTTTAAGAACCTTTTCTGGTGAAGAGTGCCAATGCCAGGAAGTAATCTAATTTCATAGAAATAAAGGAAAAATACCTGGAATTTCAATGCATTATACCTTAGCACTAACTTACGACAGTGTTCTATAACTCACATAATTTCTTAATTTTTCTTTGCCATAGCCCTGGGGTGTGTACACACAAGACAGGTGCTTTGGCAATGCTGTAGACATAAATTAGTTGACAATGAGTTAAGAAATTAAAGAAGTGAAATTGTCTGTAGTGCTCATTGAATTCCTTGGCAGGTATTCATGACCTGATCATGACATGTAAAAAAGAAACAAGTTTCCAGTAAAACATTTAAAAACAGGAAACTACTACCAGTCTGTTTTTGAGCAAGATAAAAGGGTTAACCAGGAAAGACTAATGAAGGTCAGTTGAGAGAATAATGGCACAGCCAATGGTACAGAACAATTACGAAAAACGGAAAAAGAGCTTAGTAGTTGTCAAAGAATGACTCCAACAATTTATTCCCAGATAAGATTTAATAGATTGCATTTAAAGCAATAAACATAAAAAACAAAACAATCAAACATCAAAGTCTTGTCAATGTAAATGTTAATGCATCAAGTCCTTTAGTTGTCAAGGCTCATGAGAAGAGCAGTGCCTCTCTTGATCCAGTGGTCTGAGGTCTCAACTCCAGATTTGAGCTCCACACCAACCACAAAAGATGCTCGACCTGGCCCACCAGAACGCACTGGGTAGTAGTAGCATGGACACAGGTACATATCTACACGTGCAAAACGTAAATAAGAGAGGAACAAAGCTGAGACAGTAAAATCAAGGGGAATGAGATCACAAACTATCTACAACAAGATGAGAGAAGAAGAATCATTCAGAGTAAAATAAAACAGGAAATAAGAGAATAATAAAAAGTACAAAGGAAGAAGGACCAAAGTCCCAAACAACTCACTTTTGCTCATCTTTTTGCGGTTCTCCACAGGTTTGAAGTTGATGGCGGGGATGGAGCAGACCATTTGCATTGGCTCAGCCTCCACCAGACAGGAGTTGTTCTTGTTCCAACCTGCCCCCTCCAAGAACAAACCTTTGACAAATACTCCATTCTAGAGGGAGGAGAGGAAGAAAGCAGATAAAAAGTAGGAGAGAGAGAACTGTTTGGGAATGACATTTTTCATTTAGCTTTGGAAAAAACATTTATTGCAAGAGCCTTACCAATTAACTAATGCAACTGAGAAGAAAGAGAAAGGTGTAATGGAAAGGGACGAGAGAGGGTAGAAAAGAGGAAGATGGAGGAGTGAGGAAGAAACAGGATTTGCAGAGAAAAGAGAGAAGAATGGGTAACAGTAGGTCATGACACAGAGCAAGGAAGGAGAGAAAGAGCAGGAAAGGAAATAAGTTTGGAGTGAGCCAGCACTTATGGCCTAGTTGTGGAGAAACTCGAGGTACATGGAAGACAAGGTGGTAGATATTTAGACGAATAAAGTAAAATGAAGAGTGGAAAATAATATAAATCATAACAGAAATGATAGCATGAGAGCATCAAGACAAATAAAAACATTTGACACCATTGTCAAAATTCTAAAGAAAAAAAGTCAACTTACTGTAAAAACATTTGAGACCAGATTGATGGAGTGGAAGTAAGTGGCACAATTAAGTGTGCTGCTTCAAATGAAACACTGGTAATATTTGAGTTGAAATGAAAAATGTGATGGAAAGTGGTGATGACTGCTGAAAAGCTCTTTTGGCTTTATAGATCTTTATGGAAAAAGAAATGTGTCAGAGTTACCTTGGGCGGGATAAGGAGATCACTGTCCTCTACCGTGGATACGATAAATTCCCAGGACAGTGTGTCAATTGATATCTACAGGAACAGCGCCATGCAATGTCAATTGTTAAACAGAAAATGTACTTTTACTGTCACTGGTCAAAAGCTCAAACAAGGACATTTCCATTCATTCCAGCAGAGCATTGCAACTGAAAAGTGTCCTAACCCTAACTACTGTATACATTCTGAAATATATGTGACCATCAGTGACAAGCAAAACAATATAATGTATGTATGTAACAATACAGTGTATGTTTGTGTCGTGTTTTGTTTTTAACTATGTTGTTTGTGAATGTGGTTATCTGAAATCTCACATTATGCTCTCGAGCATAAGTCTGCAGTACAGCAGTAAGGAAACCATTGGGAAAGGTGAACCCTGAGAGCCAGAACAAGTTGGGTGGCTGGGCTGTGTCTGCCCAGTGGGCAAACTGATCAACTCGTTGACAAAGATCCCTGGTCCATGCTGGCAGGGGTTTCAGGGATGGATATGCCTAGAACAAAGATAGAGTGAAACAGATGATAAATCTACAGTCATTTTATGATTGCAGCTGTTGGCAGGTACATATAATGGGAAAAAATCCAGGTGGACCAGAGCAGCACTGTGCAAGTCTTGTCTGCAAGTCTGCAACACACACAAATAGATGCAAATCCAATGCAACTGGACTTAGGTTCGTCAAAGACGTTTCACCTCCTTATCCCAGGGGCTTCATCAGTTTTGAACGCATTGGTTTGACCAGTCTTCACTAGTCTGATAAACAGAGAGACTGTGTAAGGTTTCACATGCAAGGTGTATAACATCCTATGTCATGTTAAAATTGCAACTTGCTTTCATAGATTTAGAATCACGAAGCAAATATGATTTGTGTAAGTCACAGAAGATTTAGAGGAACCTACAAATAATTCACATCACAATCATGATTCTGAGAGAGGATGTGAAACTGTTTGTGACGGCCCCAGGCTCTATGTGTCGTGTTCTATGTATTTTGTTTTGTGTGCTTCCAGGTCTGCCATTAAGGTGATTGGAAGACCTGGCCAGTGTTCCCACAGAGGCCTATTTAACCCTACCTTTTCAGATGCCTGTTCTCTTGCTTTGCTCTCCCCTTCACCTTAGCCCTTCCTCCACGCAGCACGCAACCGGCATGCTGGCCTTTTTTTTTGCTTTATTTTGCACTGACAACATGCATTGCACATGGATCATCGCATCCATACACTCACCTACACTACTGATACTGACTTCCAAACCCCATCTGATTAAATATTTACTTCAGTAAATATCTGTTCCTGATAGCTTAATTTCATGTACCTCAAGTATCTCTTTTCTTGTGGCCCAAGAGTCGGTTGCAACACTGTTGCACTGATGTAATTTCATTTAATTATTTAACCTAACTGATCATTATATGTAAAGTGCATTAAAGTAACTTCAGTGTGATTTGGCCATTTATTTATACATTTGATTTAATTCACTTATTTTTTGAAGTAAACAATTGCTTAATTGAAAATTGTGAGATGCTACGTTCTATTTCATAAACCAGACACACATGAATCTTTTGCACATTATCAGTCAGTCATCTAATCAGATAATAAACGTCATTGTCAAAAATAATAATTACACTGAGTGTCCTCAGAAGTCTTATAGTCCCCTGCAGTTAATAAATCTCAATTGTGTATAATACAAAACATTAATTTTGTCTGCAAAAATGGAGAACTGTGTCAATTTTGTGTTTAACTTGTTTAATGTTTAACTTGCTAACTCACTTTTTAGTTGCTTGCACAATCTTCCTTCAAATGGCACGGTATTTTGTTGTAGGTGGGAAAGAAAGGGAAAGCCACTGAAATGCCACTGGGTTTGAGGACAATGTTTTGCTTTCATTAAAATTTTAAAAGTTCAATTGCATAAAAGGCCAAACCAGGCTTTTATGCAATCAAAGCTGTTTAAAAGCAAATAAAAAGGACTCCCATTGTGAAAATGAAAAGAAATGTCATTTCCTTCAAATTGAGCCAAGGGGAAGTAAATGCAATGAAAACAAGATAGGTCCAAGTGTAGAACCTTGGAAGACCCCACAAGAAAGTAGGGTAGAGGGCGAGGTAGAGCCCCCAAAGCTAACTTGAAACTCCCTGTCATGGAGCGATGACCTTAACCAATCCAAGGCCTATCCTTGGATTCCCACAGTGCTCAAGGGGGAAGATGAGTATGTCATGGTCTTCTGTGTCTTACATGGCTGTCAGGTCTAAAAGCAAGAGGCAAGCACAGTCACCAGGCTGTGTACATGAAGCGCAAAATAAATGACTGATCTGAAGACTTAAGTGTGGGTGCGTTTAATTTATTTCGAACAATTTCACTGGTCCACTGTGACCTGTTCAGTAATTTAATTGGTCTGATGTGACGCTAAATGTATTGGCAGCATGAAGCTCGTTACCCGTAAAAAACCATAAATTAGCTGCATAGTTGTTTAAGCTGCAGGGTTCAAAGCATGTGAAAAAAGTAGCGCCTTATGTCTTATGTTTCATTGGCTGCAAAACATCTGAATTTCTATAGTCTTCCAAACAAAAAAAAAATGTTTGTGAAAAGTTTGTTTAATCATATCAGAAAACTTACATGGAGTCATACGACTCAAATGGTGAAAATGGGAATTGTTTTAAGAATATTGCGATAAAGTATGCAGCGGACCCTGGATGGCAGAGATGAGATAAGCAAGTCATGGTAAGCGCATGAGGGGGCTCTTGAGCTCCATCAAGACACTACCCTGGGGTGCTCACACCAGGATAGCATTCCATTCAGATCATCAAGGAGAACATTCTCTTCAACTGTAACACTCTCCTATCCTCATAATCCATCTCAACTGAAATGTATTATGTAAACCAATAGATTAGTTCAATACCACTGTATCAACTACTTCTATTGATAACTTATTTAGAGAAACACAAGAAACTTGTGCGACAAAAAATGGACCAGACTCAGTGATCACCTTCCTAGCAACAAACTTTCACACTGCTCTATGTTCCCTACAGATCATATCCAACTAGGCCAGTGAGCGGTTATAGCTATCATGTCTTTGGGGTCATCAGGTGGGAACCTCCTTTCACCGGTGTTTCGTCTAGTTAGGCCCACAACACCTCCAGAAGGCTAGACCGTGAACACTGGCGTCCCAGAGTCACCCCCTAATGCCAGCCATCACCACTCCTCACACAAAGACAACTATCTCAAACAGCACTACTATCACCTACTCTGACCTCTCACCAACTGCTCAAGTGAAAGCGGGGTGGGGATACAGACCCTGGTTCGGGTAGGGGGGAGAAATAGAAGAGGTGGAGATAAAAGTAGGGATGGGATACAGACCCTGGTTCGGGTAGGGGGCATGAAAGTATAGAGCGTGCAGGAGGTGGAGGCAATACAAGCTGCATTAGTAGATTCAGCAACTAAACTCACCTAAATGGTCCTATACTCAAACAATACTCCAACCCAGGCCAGCTCACCTATACTAACTGCATGGTATCAAAGAGGCACAAACACAAAAGGAACTATCTCAAGCACCACTGTCAACTACTCTAACCTCTCACCAATTGCACCAGTGAAAGCGGGGTGGGGATACAGACCCTGGTTCGGGTAGGGGGCATGAAAGTATAGAGGGTGCAGGAGGTGGAGGCAATACAAGCTACGCTAGCACACTAGCAGATTCAGCAACTAAATTCACCTGAACAGCCAAAGCCAACACTCCAACAAAGGCCAATTCTCCTAGGCTAACCGCATGGTGTCGAAAAGGCACAAACACAAAGAACTATTTCAAGCAACACCACTGTCAACTACTCTAACCTCTCACCAATTGCACCAGTGAAAGCGGGGTGGGGATACAGACCCTGGTTCGGGTAGGGGGGAGAAATAGAAGAGGTGGAGATAAAAGTAGGGATGGGATACAGACCCTGGTTCGGGTAGGGGGCATGAGAGTATAGAGGGTGCAGGAGGTGGAGGCAGTACAAGCTACACTAGCAGATTCAGCGACTAACCTCATCTAAACAATCCTATATTCAAGTAAAATCAACTAACCAACACAGGCCAACTCACCTGGACTAACCGCATGGTGGCAAAGAGGCTCAAACAGGCCACAACCCCACTTAAATACACTTCCCCTTCCTGGATTTCTTCCTCTGCTTCTCCCTAGAGTCTGTCTATCTTAAGAGCTCCCCCTGCTGGGCCCCCTGTTACTATTACCTCTTCTAACCCAAATCCACTGACTAGATCTTACTGCCTCATCTGACATTTCCTTCACTATTTTCCTCACCCTCTGGCCGCTTCCTCCTAACTCCCTCAACAAAGCAAGAGCAGATCTTGCTACAAACCCTCTACATCCTACTTCCACTGGACAAATCCGAACCTTCCATCCTCGCTGCTCAGCATCCTTACCTAAATCTGCATACCTGAGCTTTTTCCTTTCATATGCTTCTTCAACTAAGTCCTCCCAAGGCACAGTCAGCTCTATGAAATATACTTTCTTTCTACTCCTAGACCACAAAACTATATCAGGCTTTAGCTTTGTGCAGGCTTTTTCCTGGGGAACAACAAGCTTTCCTCCTAAATCTACCTGCATCTTCCAGTCACTAGCATCCTCTAAACTGCTTGCTTCCTTATTATCTTATTAACTTTCCCTCCTTCCTGCACAAACTGTATTGCAACTCTCTTTGTCTTAGACCCTCCTAAAACTGCCTGCCTCCGTATATCTTCAATGCCTGCAGCTAAGCTTTTTAAAACCTGGTTACGTCGCCATGTATATCGGCCTTGTGAGAGACTAACCTTACAACCTGACAAGATGTGTTTTAAAGTTGCAGTACCTGAACACAACAAACATACCGGGTCTCCATTTACGCAGAGTTTTAGGTTCTGGGGAGTTGGCAAAACATCATATGTTGCCCCTATCAAAAATCTAATCCAACTTTCCTCCATACTCCACAGCTCTTTCCAACTAAGCTTTTTCTTCTCTACACCTTCCCAGTTCAACCACTGTCCCTGCTTAGCCTGAGCCACTGCCCTCGCACCTCTTAATATTTCCTCCTGTCTACGAACCTGCTCCACAACTAGCTTCCTCTTCTCTTTGGGACCTGCTCTACTCCACACCGGTTTGCCTGAGCCAAGCCCCAAGCCTCCCCGGCCTATCTGTACATTACCCACAATCTCGGTATGCACTGCCATTCTTGGATTCCATTTTCTCCCCTTGGTTGGGTTTGGAACAACTTTACTAACAACCACGTCTTTACTCCCAGATAACAGGAGCTCTGTCCTAACCTTAGTACATTTAAACTCCTTTGTGAATGCTAATGGAGAAATCGTACACCCTGCCATAATACCTATTTCTAAGTTCTGCCAACCTGTTGTAAAGCCTGCCGTACTTAAACATAGTCTGATATCTTGGAAATAGCTTCTTACTAAATTGACAACTACTCCAGGCACTCTAAAATAATCAAACGCCTCCCAAATAAGACTATGTGGCACTGACCCAAATGCATTTGGGTCCAAGAATATCACATGCAAATCTTTTTTCTCACTCTTGGCTGCCTGAATCTGATGCCAAATTATGCTAGTGTGCTCTAAACACCCTGTGAAACCTGGTATTCCTGCCTTCTGTACTGAAGTATCTATTAAGCTATTCCTTTCTAAATAACTACCTAGTCTCCTAGTCTCCTAGTACCTAGTCGTGCAACTACGCTAAAGAAAATCTTCCCCTCTACATTCAGGAGAGAGATCATACGAAACTGACTCAACTCTGAGGACTCCTTCTCCTTAGGAATAAGAACACCTCCTGCCCTACGCCATGCTCTGGGAATAGACTGTTTCTTCCAAACTATTCTTAACTGCCTCCACAAAAACTTTAGGATATCAGGTGCGCTTTTATAGACCCAGTAGGGGACTCCATTTGGCCCTGGGGCCGAAGAAGCCTTCGCACGCCTGACTACCTCCTCTACCTCCTTCCACCTAGGTGGTCTAACATCCATTTCTTGATCTATCTCCCCTAATGGTGGCATGTCAGGTGGAAGTCCTACTACTCTATTCTGCTCAGAATCTGAATATGTATTTCTCAGGTACTCTTCTACTTCTATCTTTGTCGCTTTAAGCTGCCCTCCCTTTTCCTGGTTAAACAATCCTTTAACAAACTTGAATGGGTCCCTGTAAAATGCTGTTCTTACATATTCTTTCTTTTTTCTCTTTTTCCTAAGATTTTCAGCCCTTCTAAGCACAGCTAGCCTACTTCTCAACCCCTCTTGCAACACATTAATTCCCTCTCTCTCTTCCTCTGTAGCTCTTTTCCACTGCTTTCTTAATTGTCTTCTTTTCTCAATTTCTCTTTGCCGTCTAGACTTAGCTACCTGTACTCTTTCAACCCTCTTTCTTGCACCCCAAATCTTTCGACACCGTAAGAGTAAATTACGTCTCCAATTTTTTCTAATCTATCACTTGCGTCTCCTCCTAGTCTACTCAGAATTATTGACAAGTCCCTGTTGACTATCTCCCATCCCTTGCTACTATTTGCCCGTGGCCATCTAACTCTAGCTTTCTGCTCCATATTTCTCTCTCTAACTGGCCTATTCACCTCAATGTCAGCTGCATCCCTTCTTATAATCTCCTCTTCCACCTCTGTGGCTGTGTTGTTGATATCCTTCGAACTGTGGTTTTCTACCTGTCGCTGGATTTCATCCGACTTACTCAATTGACTTCTTACAAAGTTCTGATCGATGCGGCCACACTGCCCTTCCTTTCCCACACATCTCATTCTTCCTTGATGCACTCTAAGGCCTCTGACTGATGTTATTTTCTGCCAACCACAAGGACAAACCTGGAGCATCTTTCCCTCTAATCTACCGTCTTTATTCCCTCCAGCCACAATCACTATGCCCTTCAAACTATTCTGCCCACTTCTAGTCCAAGAGAATAGGTCCGTGCCCCTATCCTTCACTGAGTCACATATCCAACTCGTAGTCTTATCCGTTCCAGTATCTGTTACCATGTAATCTGCCTGTGAGTCATCTTCCACCCCTGCTCTCGCTGACCCTTGGGGTATTTTCCTTAAGTGACTTGTGCTGGTTGTGACAAAGCTGTATAGATGTATATAGATTGTGTATGTTGTAAAATATGAATGGAACATGGTGAGAGAAGGTAAGATACATGTGTAACCTTTTCCTCAGTCTTCCTGAGTTCCTTCTAGATTAGTTAGATCGGGAAAGGAGATTGGAAGTAGTACTCAACTTGAGAAAGATTGACTCGGAGCCCACAGTAACACACATGACACATAATAGGGTATGACTGTGTATAATCAAATATAACACAACAGAAAATGTTCAGTTTTATACAAATCAAAATAATAATGTGGTTCTTCTCACATGATAGAAATAAAATATTTGCTGAACCAGGTAAGTATCAGTACAAAGTAAAAATATATATAAATTGTCCATTTAATTGTCCTTCAGCGTCCTACAGGGAAAAACTATTTCCTGTCCTTAAGCCTACCACACTGCGCCGCAGCCGGTGATGCAGGTTGCGTCAAACGGAAGCGTCCGTACAGCAGAGGCGCCAATATGGGTCACACTTGAACTGAAGAATCCGTTCCTCAAAAAAACCAGCCTGCACAACATGCAGCGCAATTATTCAACAGTTCTGTTTAAATTAGAATTTTTCCACAGTGCACCACGTTACATGAAATATAAACATACAACACACCCGGAACACATAAAATATGAGAAACACATGAAATAATCTATCAGTTGCTATCTGAGCTATCCTCGGGCCTGTTGGCAGCCACGGCTGAGCTAATAGCTTGGAAAACTGCTAACTGCTAGTCACAATAAAACGCAATGACAACATATTATAAACATACCACATAAAACAGGTTTCAAGCAATCCAAACATGTTCCGACTATTCTGACTGGCTTTTGTTAACTGATTGAATCAGTATGATGCTACTAATCCTGTTAGTGGAAAAGCTAATCCGGATACTTATCCGTGTTCACTTCTTCACATTTTCTAACAATTAATAATCACTTGAGGTCGACACAAGGACACATAGCTCAGTAGCAGTTCTTTTTCTTCCTTTTCCTCTATCCCTCTTGGCCACCGTTCCCCTTCACACACTGAGAGCTGCAGATGATGCATTCAGGTAAGCTCAGAAATTCAATGAACAGTAAAGAAACACCTATGGTGCATTCAATTTGATTTGAATTGGGATTTGTACTTACGGAAACTAACCAGGGTTACACATGCGTGAAAGTCAAATCCAGTTTAGAGAGTTCTAGAATCAGCTCCTTTCTGTTATGCAAATAACCCTTTGGAAGTGAAAGTGAGCTCCATGGAGCGGCGACCACCACAAAGCGCACCCTACATATGACCCTACATAAAAACACAAGCCTCAGGCGTGCGCTCCTAAAACTCTTAGTCTTTTTTTTTTTTTTTTTTGAAAGTTTTACTCTTTTGAGGCTTTTCTTCTTTTACTTTAATTTTTTTCTTTTTGCTTGCCTCTATTTTATCTCTTAGCTTCCCACTCTTGTTCATACGTGAGCGAGTGTTTTTCGCGAGTTTTACTTTGTTACGGTAACAAGCCAGATCAATTCAAATCAAATCTCCCACAAGTGAGTCTTTTGTTCCCTTTCCAAATTTTGTTCTTGAAATTCAGAAGGTTTTGCGTCGTTTGGCTAGAGCCAATACCTTCCCGAGTCCATCCTCTCCGAGAGGGGCCACTCGGAGCTTGACGCCCGGTTTCCTGACAATCTAAACTCTTTGGGCCCCAGCCAAGAGATCTCAACAGTGTACGTGATTCAAAGTAGGCTACTCCACTCTCTGCTCTAACTGGGTTGATGTCGTTGATGTGCCACAAGTGCTTAATTGGAAATGGATTCCTATTGGAAATTAGAACATATTGCATGAAGAAACTGTCACAATTCTATGAGACTGATATACAGGTTTCACAAGCATTTTAATTGGAAATACTGATCATGATTTTGTTAGATAAGTTGCCTTTGTGTGGCTTTGAAATGCTGTATTACTTGATAAATATTGCTTTATGTACTCATTCTCCCATGTCATTAACTATAAAGAGGTTAACTCACAATTAGACCAAAGAAAATGTTTATACATGAATGTTTTCTTGAGACGTTTTTTCAGATGAGTGAGCGACTTTAATATTTTAAAACAAGATTTAACTTTTTTATGTTTTCATTGAACTGTGTGTGTGATAATATCAGCAGTGGAAGGGAGGGGCTAGCAGGGTCTTCAGAACCTCCTGCAAAAGGCTGAGCCCCCCCTTCTCTCGAAATATGAATATATATGCAAAAATAATGACATCTCTCGAAGTCTGTATGTAACAATCATAGGTAACACTCCTGTTAAGAAATAATATTGTTTATAGCATATTTAAATGATGATGACCCTTGAACTTTGCTGTTCTTGTGTGATGCAATTTGATTGGCTGGTTTGCATGCAGATGGCACGTGAGATTTGACCTCTGACATTGCTTGGTGTATTAGACTTTAGATAGCAAGTTTGCAAAATGGATGAGTGAGAGTGGACGGTGATGGTGGCGGTGGTGGTGTCAAATGTGGAGAGCAATAATGAAGGAGAGGATGAGAACAAGGAAGAAGCGGCACTAACCGGGGCAGTGTTGATGGCATCAGAGGCGGATGCAACATCAGTGGAGGATTTGTCATTGGCAACAACAACAGACTTGGAGACCGGTGTAGATTTTTGCTTGTAGAAGCGGCACATCTCGCTCCATGGACAGATATTTTCACCCATCATCTAAAAACAAGTTACTTTTAAGATGATGAGTCTTATTTTAAGTGTAATAAGATTTGTTTTGACTAGAAATTAGGCATTTTGACTGGAAATAAGACAAATATTCTTGGTAAGATTTAGAGTTTTTGCAGTGTTTCTGCTCACAAGTTGCACTATTTTATAAATCCACAGATGTCGTGGAGGCTATTTTTTATTGTTTGTGCTTGTTGTTTAGCATTTGCTCAGTCAATAAATATGGTTGTGTCTTATTTTATGATGAACATTTAGTAAGGTGTTACAGACCATTCTCTGTCAATCCTAGAGATGGTTGTGTGTGAAAATCCCAGTAGATCAGCAGTTTCCGAAATACTGAGACCAGCCTGTCTAGCACCAATAACCACGTCATGTTCAAAGTCACTTAATCCCCTTTCTTCCCCATTTTGATGCTCAGTTTGAGCTTCAGCAAGATGTCTTGACCATGCCTACATGCCTAAACGCATTTTGTTGCGACCATGTGATTGGCTGATTAGCTATTTGTATTAACAAGTAACAGGTGAACCTAATAAAGTGGTCGGTGAGTGTATCTATTTATATTGTTCAGGGAGTTAGGAGGAAGGGGACAGTGTGTGAGGGAAAATAGTGAAGGAAATGTTGGATAAGGCAGGAAGAGCCAGCCAGTCAGTGGATTTGGATTAGAAGAACTAATAGTAGCTGGGGGCCCAGCAGGGGGAACACTTAGAATAGGCAGACTCTTGGGAGAAGCAAGGAAAAAATGCAGGAAGAGGAAGTGTATTTAAGTGGAGGATGTGGCCTGTGTGAGCCTCTTTGAGACCATGTGGTTAGTCCAGGTGAGTTGGCCTGTATTGTCTTGTATTATGTCTTTGTCTCTGATTATATGACTGTTTAGGTGAGTTTGTTTGCTGAATCTGCCAGTGTAGCTTGTCCTCCACCCTCTATACTTTCATTACTCCCTACCTGAACCAGGGTCTGTATCCCATCCCTACTTTAATCTCTGCCTCTTCTATTTCTCCCCCCTTCCCAAACCAGAGTTTGTATCCCCACCGCACTTTTTACTGGTGCAGTTGGTGAGAGGTTGGAGTAGGTGATGATAGTCCTGTTTGAGATAATTGTCTTGGTGTGAGGAGCAGTGATAGGGGGGTTACTCTGGGACGCCAGTTATCACTGTCTAGCCTCCTAGAGGTATCATGGGACCAACTAGATGAAACACTGGTGAATGGAGGTTCCCAAAGAACCCTACAAGTCTTGCTTGATAGTAGAGAAAAACAGGCACGTCTCTCCTTTTTGGTCACCTAACCTGCAAGGAAAGACTCAGGTTTTTAAGTTTTTTTTTTTTTTTGTTTGTTTTTTTTTATTAATTTATTTATTTTTTTACTTTTTTTTTCAAACAATCGCTATGATGTGGAGACTTTGTGAAGATCGCCCGAGAAAGAGTCCACAGCTGGAGAGGGACCTTTGGCTTTGACCGCAGGTGCCCCCACCAGCTGTGGCATATCAGGGAAGACCAGTTCCAAAAGTAAGCTGATGCCATATCTCACTATCTGTCATAAGTCTGGTGTTACAGTTCCACCAAGAAAACACTCATTCATCTAATTCACTGATTTGTATGAATATTTTACATCATGTTTTGTTTTTGCTGACTTGGTGTGCTCTTGTTAACTTGTGTTAAATAAACAACCTTTGGTCTTATGTCATTGTTTAAAAGGGGTTTGTGTCACTGCCCATTTGACAAGAACTCATTATTAGATCATTAATTATTTAAAGGTCATTGAAACTGAACGTTCCTCGTTTTCAGCCATTAAAGATGAGTGGTACCTTATCCTGTTATTCATATTATCAACTCGTATTGATGACCTAATTCCCCTACATTTGGTTACGGTTGACATGTTTTCCAAATGATAGCAGTTGTTCCAGCAAAACATTTCACATCTTTTGCTGTGTGCCAGATTTTGCATCCCAAAGAAAAAATGCATCTGACAATGGATCACACTTTGCCAGTATACGTACATCTGCTGAATGC
Source organism: Echeneis naucrates (assembly GCF_900963305.1). Classification (NCBI taxonomy): domain Eukaryota; kingdom Metazoa; phylum Chordata; class Actinopteri; order Carangiformes; family Echeneidae; genus Echeneis; species Echeneis naucrates. The sequence continues at coordinate 15,126,370 of NC_042528.1, read as the reverse complement.
CTTAAGAAGGGATCACTCCTTGCTTCAGAGTACTGAGCTTGGTGTGACTGAGTGCCCCTTGCTGCAAGATATGTTTATATATTAAAAAAAAAAACAAGATGCCCAAGTCTCTTAGTGTTATTCTCACCAGAAGAGTTTTGTGGTTTTTGCCTTCGTCACAGAAGCCAATCCATTGTCTGAAGCCATTATAATGTTATTGGTAACTTTTACCTGTGTTGTTTCTGTGCTATGATGTAATAAAAAACTTGATTGAAAAATGTAAAACAAACCATTCCTATGCAGATGCTCACATAGTTGGCTTGCAACTGCTTTTTCAAGAATTTTGGAAATGAAAGGGAGGTTAAATATGGGTATAATTAGTCAAAAGATCAAGATTAGGTTTTTTGAGGAGGTGTATAATAGCGGCAGTTTTGAAAGGCTGCAGTACATAACGAGATAAACTCACATTTATCAAATACAGAATGTACATGTTAATTAGTGGGGAAACATTTTTAAATAGTCTGGTAGGTATCGGGTCTTAGAGACAAGTTGATGGTTTAGATGAGACAATAGAAACAAGCTTGGAGAAATATAAAAGTGAAAAAGATTCCAGATACAAAGCAGGTGTTAAAGTTCCTGCATTTGATTTGAGTGGACTGCGTAAGAGCTGGTAAATTTTTGTTCAGATTGTTACGATTTCATTAGTAAAAAAGCCCATAAAATCATCACTACTAAGAGCTAAAGGAAACAATGTTTCAAATGAGCAATGAAATTTGTCAGCCTAGCAACAGTACTGAAGAGAAACCTAGGACTGTTCTTGTTTTTTCTATCTGCGCTGAATAGTAAGCACTTCGGGCAATGCGAAGAGTCACTTCCTTTCAAATTCCGGTGATGTCTGCTTTAAGGAAAAAATTTAAGAGCTATACTAAGGTACCTGTCTCCTCTGTTTCATTACTTTTTTTTCCTCCAGAGAAGCCATAGAGTTACGTTTTGAACAAAGTTAGGCCATAGTGCTATTTAGAAGGCCATCAATCTGCGTGGGGGAAGAAATCTTCTCTTGACCTTAGACATGGCAGTTGAGCAAATGAATATTCTCCTGAAATTTGACCACAGCATTTTCCAATAAACATCTGCTGCAGCTTAATTTATTTCCAGATGCTCTGCAGCCATTTATTGTAAATTCAAATGTCATGTCATAGTGGTCGGAGAGAAGAGGGTTGTGACGAAATATTAATTGGTCAATTTGGATGATAGTGATCTAATATTCAATACTCCACATAAAATCTTTATAATATTTAGATCTTAATTGGTGGTAGTTTTAATTTCAATTAAGTTCTTGTTTTTAACTCCTCTTCTGTTTACTTTTGGTTTAATGGATTTACTAAATTTAGGTTGTTGAGGGACAAACCACTTTTTTTTATAGGCAGTGTTTCTATTCTAGTCTGGGCAGGCAACTGCTCTGACTGAGGTGCAGAGAAGAATGTAAAACTACAGCTCTGGTCCTGCTCCTGGTCTTGATTCAGAAATGTCAGAGTTTAAGTCCTAATCAGACCACATGTCCCCCGTAAAGTCTTCCAGTTATCCATGTAGCCCACATTGTTTTCTGGACACCGCCTCAACAACCAGCGGTGGAATGACAGCATGCGGCTATACATATTGTCATTGGTCAGATTGGGCAGGGGACCAGAGTAAACTACAGCGTCCGACATATTTACAAACTGAATGAAAATTAATTGCCAAAGAGTTTAAATGAGGGGCCGATTTGAACCACAGAAAACCACAGAGATAGGCGACACAAAGTCAAACAGTACCACCAAGTGAATGAGAATGTCATAGCTTACTGCAACACACAGTTGCAGAGCCCAGGGATGACAGGGAAATATCAGGTTAATATTTGATTATACAGTACAATCACACCAATAAGTCTAGATTTGTTTCAAAGTTTACGTTGAGTATGGTCATGCATTGCTAACCTTTTCAAAGATTAAAAAAAATAAAATAAATAGATAGATGCAGACAGAGTGTTGCTGCAATACTGTTGATCTGAACAGCCTTTATTCCTATTTGTGAGATAAAAGGAAGGTAGCAGGTGGAGGTCTTATTTCTCACATCTGGTTTTCCCATCTCTTACTGCATTTGCATCACTGTACATACAGTATCTGCATGTAAATCATTTACACTTAATGAGAAAGAAGTGGAGTGCTTCACCAAGCATCTTCACCAAAAGATGCCAGTGAGTTAATGAGGACTATGAGGGTTTATGTTCAAGAACTGTATGTGTTTTTATGGGTGAGCTTCTTGTGTATGGTACCTTTTCCCACAGTGATGGTACACGGGCATCATAGATGCAGAGAAAAGTCTCCTCCAAACTGGGCGACATCACCACAAAACCTTTGATCCCTTTCTCCAGCTCAACCAAAGAAGAACTAAAAAACAAGCACACATTTGTATCCGCACATCTGTAATTTTAACATCCTTTTCTGCTTCCTAGTCTGGATCTACTTGTATTACACTGCACTCAGACATCTCTCGCTCTCATTTTTGAATGCTTATCCTTGGGGGTCATGGGGGGAGCTGGAGCCTATCCCAGCCAATGTTCCATTGTTGGGGTACACACTGGACAAGTTTCCAGTCTATCATGGTGCCAAAACATAGACATACAACCATTCAGACTCATGCCTATGGGCAATCAACCTAGACTATGAGAGGGTAACCAGCGTGCCTGAAGGACGCCCACATAGGCACACGGAGAACATGCAAGCTCCACATGGGGAGGGTATCGAGCCCATTTTATTGCAGTGATAGTATTAACCACTATGCCACTTTGCTGTCCTGTACTCAGACAAGGAAATACAAATTAGGAGGTTGATTAATTGGACAATTGTTCTTTGTAGCATATTAATTTTATGTAGGATGCAAGCTCAATCATTTTGCGTGAGTTTCTAAGTTTTGATGCCTAACTATTCTCTAATGACAGCCCCTCTTCTTTGACAGATTATTTCTACATAATTGTCTACAACAGGCATAAGCACCCCTTTCTCATGTCAAAATCAAGTTATACACAGAGATACAGAAGAGAGTTCATACATGATGGTGTCCAGCAAAGAGTTGTATCTCTGGATCTCTTGCAGCAGGACCACATTAAGAGGTGAAGAGTTGTCCTGGATGATGGACCTGGTGCTCTCATAGTCAATCAAAGCTGGAATCTTCCCATGAATGTCTCCCAACAGCTCTAATACCTAGAGGCACCAATGAAATGTTGCACAAAAATCAGTCAGATGATTGTGCTTCATAAAAAAGATCTGTTGTAGCTCCTAAAAGGTCCTCAATAGTAGTTAATCAAGTCAAATTTATTTGTATAGTACCAAATCATAGGAAAGTCACATCAAGGCACTTTACATATAGAGCAGGTATAGACCAAACTCTTTATAAAATTATTCAAAGAGACCCACATCCCCTGATGAGCAAGTACTTGGCGACAGTGGCAAGGAAAAACATGCCCAAACATCCACAAGGGCCATCATAAGGGACCTTGAGGAAGACACTATGGACCAACCTGGACCAATATAATACCATATCTTGTAGATCACATTTAAGCCATAATAGAAAAACTATTGCCAAACATCAGGAAATTTGTAGAAGCAGAAAACAAAGAATTGGCATTTGTTTTCAGAGGGATTAAAATTGGTATTGGATACTTTGCCTTCAAAACAAGGACTCTATGCCTGAACACAATTACTAATAGCAGGTGATTACAAATGTTTTAAAATAGTTCATGAGTTTCTCATCCATATGGTGGCTCCACATTTGAGTGTCATATACACATTAATTATTATTATTATTATTATTATCATCATCAGCATCATCATCATCAGCATCATCATCATCATCATCATCGTCATCTTTGTCTTTGACAAATGTAATTTTTTTTTTTCCCGAAAACCCTTTATATCTCTTTTTTTTTTCTCCACAAAGAAACAAACTCCTAGATCAGCATTTGATACCACCAGTACTGTGTAGCTATGTGTATGTGCTAATAAGGAAAATTCAAATACATTGTCGAGGGCATGCAAAGCCCCAACTATGAAGATAGTATTTCTTTAAAAAAAAAAAACCAACTTGTTGTTTAATCCAAATCCAACAGATTGGATTTATCCTCTAGAAAACTTACTTATTGTAATATTGATATTGTAATGTAAAATTATGCTGTAATATATGATAGGATTTTATCCACACATTTTGCTCTAATCTGTAACGACTGGGGAACAGGCACACACAAGACGTGAGGGTCAAAAACAAGGTAGACAGTCCAAACAGGGCAACAGTACAAAAGGCAGCATTCAGTAATCATAGGTGGAGGAACAAAAACTGGTCATACATTGAGAGTACACAAGGGAACATGAAACAATGGCTAGGTACAACTGCAACATGCAAGACAATCTGGCACAGAGGGAAGGGGAAGCGGGGTTTAAATACACTGGGGAGGGTAGAAAACAGCACACAGGTGCAAACAATTTGGCCAGGGCAAACAATGAAAGAAACTTGACAGGAACACATAGTTAAGACACAGACTTCAAAATAAAACCGAAAGTGGCCAAATAGAAAATGTGCTTCCAAAATAAAATTTACAGACAATTTGACATTAATAGATGCTGAAATAATCTGTTGCGTAATTAAGAAATACTTGAAGTATGTTGCTTGACACCTAAGGTTCTTCCTCAGGTTCTTTCTAGGTATTGGCGTTGAGGGTGATCATGATCTCAGTGTTGCTGCTCCTGTGTTATGTTGTGATAATTAAATGCCTATGGCCATGACTTAGCAAGGTCTTAACAGGTTGGATTTAATGAGATAAGAGGCTTTTAATCAAATGGACCATGAAATTTGTTACAGGATTACCTTACTCTATACTATCTATGTACTGGTATGCTTTCAAGACCATGCAGGCATATGGGTCTGAACCCCAGGGTATAATATTCATTCATCTTCAACTGCAATATTACTTCATAGATATCATTGTTCAAGCTGTGCCCAAAATAGTCCTAAATGGTTGTAAAATCGGGAAGATTTTGATAATCTCTCAAGCAATGTGTGTAAATGACTCTAAAGTTCTGATCTTCCATCAAAACAGTGATGTGACTTCAAATTTCATGCCAACAAGAGGACATAACATTAAAATTCTACTTACAAAGAAATTATGGGTGTAATGGCACATCCATTCTTACGGAACCAGTACGAATACATGCATATGCCAAACATACTCAAAATATAACTAAAGCAAAGTAGAATTGTTTGTCACTGGTTGTTTCCTCCAGGTGACAGAACACTATCACAGAGCTCCATGTGTTGTTGTCAAGCCATCCAAGCAACTTAATTTAGCGTGTAGCACAGAACAGCCTCACTGAGCTTGAGCCACCCAAGCAAATTTAATTTAATTTAATTTAATAATCTAACGAGCCAGTCTAATGTTAGTAAAAATGAGCTACACAGAGCCATCTGAATAAATCTCCTTATTGAAAATGTATACATTGAAGAATTAAGCATGAAAGATTTCAAGTTTATTTCAACTCCCACAGTAAAGGCAAATATTTTTTTTATTTAATTGAGCAGTTTGAATGTGAAGTTGAAAATTGTCAGTATCTTCTACTTGCCGCACTTTACTCTTTATTTTATCACCTACCTAGACCCAGGTATGTTTTTAAAAAGGACCATCCTTTGTTCGAGGAATTGTGTTATTTTTAATGTTGTCACTGTTTTAAGTTTTCAATTTGACAAAAAAAAAAAAAAAAGAAATTAAGATCAGGTTGTTTTTTTTTTGTTTGTTTGCATATTTCTCTCAAAAATGTACCAAACTGTGATTTCCATACCAAGTTACATACTTACATACATACATACTGTTAGACCCCTAACAGAGATGCTTAACCTAATTACTTTCTCGATTTTCTGACACAATGATAATAATACTACCGTGCTGTATGGCCAGAACTATGGCATGGATATAAAATTATTGATCCCATTGTATAAAAATGTACATTGAGAGCATTGTCTTTTTGTCCTCTTTTCTCTGAAATGATCTACCCCTTACCTTATCTTCTCGACTTGGCTCTATACTAGACAGGCTGGAGACTTGGGGCTGCAGAGAAAGCAGGATTTCAAACAGCATCTTTGTCTCAGCAATCTGGCTGGCAATGTCAGCATTGGGGTGCTGCCCAAACACCTCAGGATGCTCTGTGGATGGCAGCATGCTGATATATTCCTTGTATGTGGCCTGGGGACCATCACGGGGGATATAGTAGGAGCTTAAGCAGGACAATCTGATAGAAAAATGGGGATAGCAGTGGACAAATTCAGTGATATAACATGTTTATAAAGAGCGGTACAAAAAAAAAAAAAAGAACAAAGAACAAAGAACAAAAAAAAAAAAAAAAAAAAAAAAAAAAAAACAACAGTAACCTGTATGTTTTTTCCTTTCATAGGCTACTGGATTTGCACAACGATCGAGCATAACATTATGGCTACTGAGAGCTGAAGTGAATAACACCAATTATCTCTTCATCATGGCACCTGTTACTGGGTGGGATATACTGTATTAGGCATTTTGTGGTCCATGAAAGAAACAGTGGTCAACTGTGTGTGTGTGTATATATATACACACACACATACACACACACACACACACACACACACACACACACACACACACACACACACACACACACACACGTCCAAAAACAGGATTTATTTCTGTCCAGAGTTGCATTAATATTTTGCCAAGATCTTGTGTTGGTGATGGGAGAGTTGTCTTCTCCAGCACATCCAAATGATTATGAATGGGGTTCAGGTCTGGACTATGTGTTGGCCAGTCCATGTGTGAAAATGATCTCCGATTAGCCTCACTGATAAATGCTTTTCTCTTTAGTCCCAATCCCTTGAGTTCCCTTCCCTATTAAACATAGCCGTGAGCAATCATCTTAGATTTTTTGCTTGATGCATGCCAATAACTTGACCCTTCTGAAACAGATTCACATCTTTTCCACGACAACAGGATGTGTCTTCCAACAGCTTGTTGCTCCAAGGGGTTTTATAGTCATTGAAAGTTTAGGATATCATTCATATGAGAATCTGCAGTACTAAATGTATGTCTTTTATTGAAAGTTAATAATAATTATTATTTGCCAGATGTATTTGAATTTAGAGTGCTGACATGGTTAGGAGGACTCACTTGAAGAAAGTCTGGTTGACAGCAGCATCACAGAAGTAGTCTTGCATGTACGTGGTTAGAAGACGTCTGTCCCAGTCGTCTGTTACATTACCACCATAGTTGACCCCAGCAATGAGGTACTTCAGTGCATCCCAGGGAATCTCCTTATACTCATCAAGGTACAGCCTAAGCAGACTCTCACTCACCTGAAGATGATTGAACAGAGTGAGATTGAAATGCAATATAAAATACTGCAATGAAATAACTATTTTACACAGAAGGCAGATACAGTGCTGTGAAAAATTATTTGCCCCCTTACCGATTTCTTACTTTTTTGCACCTTTGTCACTTTTAGCCATTTCAGATCAAGCGAATTTAAATAAGAGTTTATATGATAACTCACAAGTAAACACAAAATGAAGTTTTAAGTGCCAATTGTATTTAATAAAGGAAAAAAGCATCTGAACTTACATGGCTCATGTGAAAAAGTAATTGCCCCCTAAACCTAATAACTGGTTGAAAGACCCTTAGCAGCAACAACTGCAGTCCATGGTTCCTTCAATCACAGCAAGTTGTCCAGGTCCTGAAGCAGCAAAGCAGCCCCAAAACACGAGACAAGCCTTTATGTTCTTTTTTTGTCAATAGTGGCTTTCACCTTGCAACTCTGCCTTGCATCCCATTTTTGCCTAGTCTCTTTCTTATGTTTGAGTCGTGAACACTGACCTTTACTGAGGAAGGGAGGCCTGCAGTTGTTTAGATGTTGTTCTGGGTTCCTTTGTGACTTCTTGGGTTAGTCATCGCTGTGCTCTTGGGGTAATTTTTGTAGGCCGGCCACTCTTGCTAAGGTTCACCACTGTACCATGCTTTCTCCATTTGTGCATAATGGCTCTTACCATGGTTTGCTGGAGTCCCAAAGATTTAGAAATGGCTTTGTAACCTTTTCCAGACTGAGACATGTCAATTACTTTTCTTCTTATCCGCTCCTGAATTTCTTTGGATCACAGCGTGATGTCTTGGGTTCAATATGGCCTACTTCACCTTGTCAGACAGGTTCTATTTAAGTGATCTCTTGATTTGAAAGGGCTGGCAGCAATCAGGCCTTGGTTGTGGCTATGAAATTGAACTCAGCTTTCCATAATAATATGATCACAGTTACCTCACAATTTAACGAGGGGGGAAATTACTTTTTCACACAGGAGCATGTAGGTTTGAACAGTATTTTTCTCTTAAATAAAATCATCACAGAAAATTTTATGTTTTATGTTTACTTGGGTTATCTTTGTTTCATATTTAAATTTGTTTGATGATCTGAAACACATGCAAAAAAGTAAGAAATCAGGAAGGGGGCAAATACTTTTTCACAGCACCGTATGTGAAATGTTCACAAAGCTCAAAAGCACTGTTTAGTCTTACGTATTAGAACTAGATTGTCACTATCCATTAGACTCTGACAGGGTATGAAACAGCCTGCCTGCTTGACTCAAGCCTACATTTGGGGTTTAAAGGAGATAACGATAGGAACAGTGTGCCCATACATACATTACACTTTAACACTAGCACTATTACCAAAACCCCAATGTCATCATCTTTACTATATCATTCATTACTTTTCACCACCAACATCTTCTATGGATTGTTCTGTTTTCTATCACAGTCTGCTTCAGTATGAGATGAGACTCTGACCTCAAAGTCAGAATCGTTGAAGCCATAAACAATATTCCAGCCCAGCTGCAAAAATTTCTTCCTTTCAAGCAGGATGCTGTGAAAGAAGCAAAGGGAAAAGAGCAGCTTCCGGTAGTAGATGGGTTTTGAGCAGTGGGTGAACTGATTCTCTGTCACTAGGTGGTAGAGTCGCTTCATATTGGCTTTCACACCCTGAGATCAATGAGGAGAGTTTTATGTATAGGATATATGATGATGGAAAACATTTTTAAAGGTTCTGATACAAATAACTTTGTGCAGAATTTTTGCCATGCATATTATATCAGACATTGCAGTAGAAAGCCTAAATCTGCTCTGGAAATTCATATATGTAAGCAGCACATGCACCTTTGGTGGTTCAGTAGTCATCTTGATGCCAGTCTGCAGGATGTTAACAGGAAATCCAGGAAATGGCGAGGAACTGAGCCACAGTCTGAAGTTTGGGTGGGCTTCTTGCACCTGCAGTTGTTTTACCAACTTGTCCAGATCAGGCATCCATGAGCGAGAGAGGTGGCAGTTGGCAAGGAAGACCCAATGACCTAGACACAGAATAAGACGCATGAGATGAATTAGATTGAGAGGAGGCTGATGAAAACAGTTGTTAGTAAAATGCTAAACAACAGGATAATCATACCATTTTTGATGCCCTCTTCAATCATGCTCTTGGCAATGGGGATCTGTCCCTGACCCAAGGAGAGAGCATAGAATTGGCTTCTCATGCTAGAGGCCTCAGCTAGTTGTAACAGGGCCCCTGTGGGATCCACCCCAGAAGACAGGACAAAAATCAGAGGAGTCCTGCTGGTGGATTCCTCCAAAACCTAAAAGAGTATAGATAGATTCAGCAAAGAGAGAGAAAGCAAGTGAAAACCAATCAGCCAACAGAGTGCAGCTCACTTGAAACTTAATGTTGAGTTTTGGAGTGAAAAACTATTTGAAAAAATCGCATTAATGAAATGGCTGAAGCACATAATGTATTAATGAACAAGAGTTGACACTCACTGCCTTCATGTCAAGAGCAGGTGGTTCCACAAAGCGAGGACCAAGGTTTTTAACAACGCAGGAGGTGACAAAGAAAGAGACACGGTCCTGCCGCAGGGAGCGCACAATCAACATCTTTTGCAGCCAATTACATTTATCCTCCCACTCACCTAGAAAAAAAAAAAAACAACAACAAAAAGGAAAGGGGAAACTTAACACAATCCATATTTTCAGTTCAGTGTGATAAAATGTTCATACTAACCAAACTTTGTCAAATGTAATTCCAACTAAAGAAATAAAAAAACAGACACCAACAGAAACAACAATATATATACAAACCTGGTAATGTGGTATTCTCTGGCTCTGCCCTGGTGAACCAATGCTTCCAGTCTTGGTGGTACTGCTCAAAGGAATACTTGAGGCCAGTGAAGTTTTGCAACTCACTTAGTTCTGTGATGTTGTCCCAGCTTGAGTCTGCCAGCCAACTGGGACAGGGGTTTTTCATTTGATCCCTCTTATTAAGTACCTACAAACAGTCATAAAATTATCAGTGGCTCTACTTACATCAGTATATCAACTCATGATAGAGCCACACATTAGCTGCATGGTAATGTGGTAATAGACCAGTGAGGGGGAATACACTGGTAAAGAGAGGCAGCTAGGAACAACCTATTCTGTTATGGCTGTGGCAAGTTTGGAAAAACACATTGTGAATGAATGTGTTGTCTATGAAGAGAAGCACAACTTATTCATGGTTCTAAATTTTATGTCTGTAAGTGTTTTGAAAATACAACATTTGTGTTGATGGATGATGCAAAATCAAGCAGTCAGCAAGATGTTTATGTGTGTTGCATGTTTTCTTACTAGTCCTCCTCGGAGAAAGAAATTGTATTCATCCATGTTTAGCTTGCCCGCAACCTCAAGGATTTTTACACACATCTGGAAGCTGAAGAGTAGCTTATGAGCCTCAAACAGACCTTGACATGTGTACCTGAAAAGAATAATAGAGTTAGTAACAGTAACTGACAGTCATATTTGACCATCTCAAGAAACAGGTTTCTTTCCATACAAAACCTTTACAGCAATTTACCCACAAATGACCTCATGCAAAAACATATGCCTATTCTTAGTGCATCCATGCTCACCTGTATACTGCATACGTGTGATAGTCATTGAGTTTGGCAATTCTTTCCTCCAGCTTGTGGCTCCGCTTGCTTTTTTCTATGCTGAGGTTGAAGAGGTTAATGTAAGCATCCAGAGAAAACTGGTACATTGGATTAATGTGCCCGAGATCATTTAGGATGAAGAAGAGAATGGAGGCTCTCTGGGCACATGGACGGTAGGCCTGTTGAGTCAGCACATAATCATGACATACAGTATCTATAAATGAAATTGTGACCATTGCACCAACCCCCACTGCCCCTATCTCTCCATCCATATACCTAACCTCTCTAGCAGAGTCAATCTTAATTTCAGTCTTTTCACTGTTCTCCAGCTGCCTTGAAACCTCAGTAGCCATCGCTTTAGAAGTCTGCAGGGTGTTTACTAGCTGCACGTTGTCTAGTAGTGAGCCAGTTGCCTCATTCAGCAGCCTGATAGAGTAGATAAGGACAAAGAAAAATGTAACACACATTGAAAATGAAAGTAGAAATGAAAATATTTGTATTTTTTATTTTTCTTTACCATATCTTTATTTTAATGTATATTTTCCAACCCTAAGCTTTCATTTGAATTCTTGAATGCTTATTGGATTTAAGAATATCAGGTGATGTTTGTGTAAGGAGGGGGGATGTGGCCGAAATAGATCAGCCCCCCTATATTAAGGTGTGCATAATTATTAGGCATTTTTCCCATGGAAAATGGCCATTTTTATGACTCTGAAAAGTCAAAAACTATAAAATGTCTTTCATGCACCAGGGATGCCAAGATATTGGGGCATGATCACAGAACCATCAAACGTTTTATTGCAAATAGTCCAAAGGGTCTAGAGAAACATATTGAGAAAAAAAAAAAAAGATGCCACTTAACTGCCAAAGATTTGATAAGAAGAAAACATGAAGATACCAGGAACCCATTATCCTCCAGTGCTGTCATATTCCAGAATGGCAAATTAACTGGAGGGCCAAAAGTACAAGGTGTTCAGTGCTCAGAGACATGGCCAAGGTAAGTAAGGCTGAAACTGACACTGACACCACTGACATACCAGTTGAAATGTCAAGAGTGGGCCAAGAAATATATGAAGAGCGATTTTTCAAAGGTTTGATAGACTCATGAGAGCACCCACAGTGACACTTCACAGACCAGATGGATGAGCCCGTGGGTGAATCAGCAATGGGCACAGAGCTCCATTTCAACTCAGACATAAACAAGTTGGAGTTGGTGTATTGGTATAGGCTCGTATTATTCAAGATGAGTTTGTTGGATCTGGGCAGTACTGTGGTATAGTAGTCAGCGCTTGCTCCACAAGGTTGCAGGTTTGGTTCCTGGGCCTGGGGCCTTTCTGTGCGGCGTTGCATATTCTCCTCATGCTTGCGTTGGTTTCCTCCAGGCACTCTGGTCCAAAGATATGCATGTCTACAGTACAGGCCAAAGGTTTGGACACACCTTCTCATTCAAATGAATAGGAAAGTGTGTCCAAACTTTTGGCCTGTACTGTAGGTTGATTGGTGACTCTAAATATCCTGTGGGTGTGATTGATCGTTTGTCTCTGTCTATGTCTGTGTGTTGGCTCTGCATTAGACCTGTCCAGAGTGTACCTTGCCCTCACCCAATGTGAGCTGGGTTTAGCTCCAGCACCCCTGCGACTTGGAAACTGATTTAGGATTTCAATTTCCTAGGAAAGCCGAAATCTCACTTTTACTTTCTTAAATATTCTAGTTTGAGGTTTAATAACATTTTTGGTTGGCCAAGAGCACTTCAGTTGTCCAACAATAAAATCTATCATGAAAAATACCGAAGGGCAATGATTGATTTTGTGATTGTGTCATCTGATCTGAGTCGGTTGCTGAAGCTGCTGTGGGGAGCTGTGGCCTCAAGGTTTTAGGTTTAAGGTTTTAGGAGGGTCCGGCCGATTGTCGAACTTCAGATTGAAGAGGAACAATGCGGATTCTGTCCTGGTCGTTGAAAAACAGACCAGATCATTACTCTTGCACGTATCATGGAGAGGGCCTGGGCGTATGCCCATCCAGTCTACATGTGTTTCGTAGACCTGCAGAAGACATGCGACTGGGTTCCCTGGGATATGTTGTGGGAGGTGCTGTGGGAGTATGGGGTGAGGGGGGGCTCTTCTGAGGGCCATCCAATCCCTGTATTCCCAAAGCGAAAGCTGTGTCCGTGTTCTCAGCAATAAGTCGGACTTGCTTCCAGTGGGGTTGGCTTCTGCCAGGGCTGCACTTTGTCACCAATCCTGTTTGTGATTTTCATGGACAGGATACAGAGGTGTAATCGTGGGGGAGGAGGGCCGCAGTCCGGGGAGCTGAGGGTTACATCCCTGCTTTTTGCGGATGATGTGGTCCTATTGGCTCCATCGGTCAGTGACCTCCAGTGTTCACTGGACAAGTTTGCAGCCGAGTGTGAAGTGGCTGGGATGAGGATCAGCACCTCTAAATTGGAGGCCATGGTTCTTAGCAGGTGGTGGACTGGTGGACTGTGTACTCCACAGATACCTGTGCCAGAAGGCAAAGGTATCTATCGGTCAGTCTTTTTTCCTACCCACACCTATGGTCATGACTGAAAGAGAGATATCGCGGGTACAAGCGGCCGAAACGCCGAAATGGTTTTCCTCAGGAGGGTGGCTGGATTTTCCCTTAAAGATAGGGTAAAAAGTTTGGCCATCTGGGAGAGACTCGGGGTAGAGCTGCTGCTCCCTCGTGTGGAAACGAGTCAGTTGAGGTGGTTCGGGCATCTGATAAGGATGCCATGGGACGCCTCCCAAGGGTTAGGGGTTAGGGTTAGTGTTAGAGTTAGGTGTTCCTGGCATGTCCAGCTGGGAGGAGGCCACAGGGGGGGCCGAGAACCAGGTGGGGGGATTATATCTTCACACTGGCCTGCGACCGCCTTGGGATCCCCCAGTCAGAGCTGGCCAGTGTGGCCGGGGAAAAGGAAGTTTGGGGTCGTCTGCTGGAGCTGCTTGCCTAATAACTGTACACGCAGTGTAAGCAAAGTTATTCTCTCTGGATGGCCATTCCTACTGCTTTTGTATACTTTTTGAAGTCAATATGTACAAAAGGTAAAACAACCTGAGGACCTCGTCCTCCAATTCCTGTAAGTTTTTCTTTCCGGAGGCAATGCTGATCACCAAAGAGTCTTTCTGTTCTTCTAGATCTGGACGTTCCTTACGTACTACAACTCCTAATAGTTGGGCCTCTAGTCCCTGTGTAGACACACACACACACACACAGATACACAGAGATAGAGAAATGCACAACAGTTAACTAGTGTTAAAATATACAGAAAACATTTATTTACATTTAAACACAAAAACAGATAAACAGATGAACAAACCTGCTCCTTGACAGCGAAGTTGACTATGGTAGTCTTTGTAGAAATTTCTGGTGTGAAGTGCGGGTTTGACATTTTGGTGGTGATGTATAAACGAAATTCTGGATTGTACTCCACCTCCTTGTCAGCCAGCTTCAACAAGAGCCTGCCACCTATTAGAAAATATTTTCTTCATAAAACTGAAATAGCTCGAATTTTAATTTATGTATTTGTGTGTGCCTGACCTATCAGTGTAAAGGACTTGTTGAGAACAGGATTCAGGGTTGGGTCCAACTCCTCCTGGATGTTCTGCAGTAAAACAGGATTCCCAAACTGAATGGCATTTTCTAGCACCCGTAGATAGTCTGGCATTTGAAAGTCTATAACTTTTAAGCGCTGCACATGTGGACACATAGATGTAAGAGAGCAGAAAGAAAAAAAGATCAATACTGTGTATACAACACTGAATCAACAACAGCTCTTTTGCAAGACAGACCTGAATATAGCTGTTGAAATAGAACAAAGAAGAGGCACAACTAAAACAAGGAAATACATCTATAACAGAAACACATAAGCAGCAAAAAAAAAAAAAGCCACAAACATCTTCATAATGTCCAAAATACATTTGCACATTCTGCATTCCCACTTTGAGTTTCTTATGCAGAAGCTTAAATATCTATCATCACCAGAAATTGAGCCATCCAACAAGAAATATGAGACAAGAATACGCTTGGCTCGGTTTAGACTTACTCTGTTCATCTCCATGTTCTTGATCCACTTCAAAGCTTGACCTTGAGGATCCACCATCAATGGCCATCTGGAGAGAAAAAAACAAACAAACAAAAAAAAAAAAAAACACAGAAGGATGAGTCAACTTCCTTGCATGAAACACATATTTCATGGCATAAACACAACTGAACACAGTCTTATTGCGCAACAATTTCTGAAATCTATTTAAAAATGTATTATTTTGTCAAAATATTTTGACCTGTTTCCACGGGTGACAATGACTCCATTCTCAGTGGAGAATGCATCAGAAGGTAGGCCCTGAAAGTTCCACTCCTTCACTGTTGTAGGTTTGGAAAGAAAAACTGCAAAGTTGAATCCTGGTGTGCATGGGATTTCCAGGTCCCTTACCTGAGTAAGGGAAAAAGAGCAAAAGGTATTAAGAGAATGTGGTAAAATATGGGATCGGATGACACATAATCACAAATAGTTTAACTCTAATATTTTAAAATGATAAAAAACTGGGAATAAATTAATGAATAAACTTTATGACCGAATTGATAAACATGTTAGCAAGGTTATGACAACGAGGCCAAACAACACTATTTATATGCTCCAAATTTGCCAGTGTGTGTGGTCGGAAGGTTCAATGAATCTCAGCTTTCATAACTATTTCATCATGCGTCTTTTTAGTGGAGGAGTAATTGTGTTTTCATCAGAAGCAATATGCCAAAACAACCACCAGGGGGTGCTTTGAGTAGGAGGATGCCACCGTAGGGAGCAGTGAATACAGGAGGTTGGGGGTGCACAGAGTTGTTCCGGAAGTAACCGGCGAAGGAGTTGTCACAAAGCTGGTGTTTCAGTTTAATTGGTAACTGATAAAAGGTGACCTTAAAGCAAATTCTCTTCAAAGTCTTTCATAATTTTTACATACATAATCACCTGTGTTTAACAGTCACCTATTAAAACCCAAACGCCGAGTTGACTGACGCTGTGGTGTGTGCCAGAGAGAGAACGGCGAGAGGAAGTGGTGAATCACATCAAAAAAACGTTACTTTCTGATAGTTTCACAGCGGTTATGATCAACAGCTCAAATAAACTTCCCCACACATTTCCATTCAACCCTGGTGTGCTTTTGCAGGGTTAACAGCACATTGCAGCAACATTCAGATATAAAACAATGATGGAGTGGATTGGAACAGTAACTTTCTCCTGAAAAAAATCAGAGGAAAAGATGACATGTAGAGCTAACGTCAGGAGAGGTGTGACTATTTTTCTTACACAGTGGGGCTATTTTTATTGGTTAACATGTATTTCTGATTAAATAAAAACTACATGAAATACATTGTGCATTCCTTTTTCATATTTACATTATTGTTATTATATATTATTACCATTTTATGAAAGAAATACATCACTTCAGGTCATGGTGTATTGCTTAATTATATGATTCAGATATTATAACAGATATTATGTTTATAATAGTTTAGCACAAAGAGCCCATTTGTACTTTCTGCTCTTAACAAAACAGGCCTACAATGGAGAAAGACAGTCAAGAATCTGAAAAGTGCCTCAGAGAAAAAAAAAAAGGCAGACAAAATGCAAGCCCTGTCCCCTTCTTTCACAGCAGTTCAACTTGGAGTCAGTTCTCTGTGTGAGCAGGAAAACTGTTTCCAAATGAAGCACTCTCACTCACACACACATACAGCACAGGCCAAAAGTTTGGATACACTTTCGTATTCATTGTAATGAGAAGGTGTGTCCAAACTTTTGGCCTGTACTGTATGTGCATGTGTGCACGGAAGCAGCTTCATGATTCTTTTTCTGTTCACAGAATTGTTTTGCAAAGTTGTGAAAACCAATCTTTTTCAAAGTTATTTTGTCAATTAAAAATCCTCTCTGAATGATGTAACTGATGAGAATAATTTTCAACAAATATGCTTGTATGGGCTTTGAAACGTCTATAGACTGTGTGTAGTTGTTTCTCTCTCTGCTTAGCCATGGCTGCTGCGAGGAAGGAAAATCCCAACTTCAAGAGTCTTTATATATTACTTTATAGGCTAATTTTGGCTAATTAGTCATATCAGATATTATTATATTCTTATATTTAAGCAACATCCAGTCAGGTCGTGATATAGGCTTACAGGGAACTGGGACAATAATTCTGGCCAGCAATTTTTATTTTATCAGTTAACAAATGTTCCAAGCAAAATCAAACAAACAAAGAAAGCACAGGTCCAAGGTCATCTAGATAACTGAGGAACATATAAAACCCAGTTTGATTTTAACATTTTTCAGTAGATATCATTTGCGTTTCTTTAAGTAATTAAACTAAATGTTTGCTAAAAAAAAACAAGCAAAAAAAAAAGACAGACTTTAAGATGACTAAGAAGTGGATCAGGATCAGATTTGAGTTATTATACAGATGTTTGAGCATTTTTAAACTGAATCAACTAAAGCTGCATAAAGCTCCTCCTGTGTTTTCAACAGCATGATGTAGGTGTTTCGCATTCGGAGGTTTGAGGTGGAGTTGCAGGGTTGAGTGGTTTATTTGTCCTGTTGAACGTAACTGCTGTGAAACAAACATGACATGAAATATCTGGATGTCCAAACAAATCTCTGTTGATTCAGAATGCTGCTGCACAAATATTAACAGGATCTAGGAAAAGAGATCACATCTGTGTTAGCTGCTCTTCATTGGCTCCCGGTGAGATACGCTGTAGAATTTAAAGTCCTTCCATTAACATATAAAGCTCTTAATGGCCAAGCTACAACATATCTCAGAGAGCTCATAGTTCCTTATTGTCCTAGTAGGCCACTCTGCTCCCTAGATGGAGGTTTACTTGTGATTCCTAGAGTCTCCAAGAGTAAATCTGGAGGCAGATCTTTCAGTTATCAGGCTCCTCTTCTATGGAACCAGCTTCCAGTATTGGTCCGGGGGGCAGACTCCTTAGCAATTTTCAAGACCAGGCTTAAAACTTTTCTGTAAGACAGAGCTTATAGTTAAAAAGTTAAAGTCCATCTACTCTTTAGCTATTCTGCTATGGGCCTAGGCTGCTGGGGCAGAAAAGAGGATCAACATGACCGAAATTCAGATTCAAGGAGCGGAAGAAGCGATTAAGGAGCTGCTGAAACTGCAGATACACCTGGATGCAAGGCTGACAGATTTACAGGGTTACTCCAGAAGAGAAAACATTAGAATCCACAGAGTTAAAGAGCGAGCAAAGGAGGACTCTCCATCGATGGTGGGTTATGTTGAACATTTGCTGTGGGAGGGTCTGGATCTCCAAGACTCCTTTGAACTGCGAGTGGAGAGAGTTAACCACGCCATGACAACAAAGCTGCCACTGGGAGCTCCACCAAGGTCAATGGTGGCTAAATTGTCAAACTACAGGATGAAAGAGGAATTAATGAAGCTGGCTTGGCAAATGTGGCTAATTCAACTTCATGGAAAAAGTGTTAATTTGGATCACGCCTATGTGCTTAATGTGAAAATGCTAAAGGAATATGCAAAAGTGAAATCAGTACTGAAGGAGAAGAAAATCAGATTTCCAACTCCATACCCCAGCCCGGATAAGCGTGTTCTACCCAGAGGAGACAATGCTATACAGATCAGCGGAGGAGGCAACCGGGGACGTGACGAAGAGGGGGTTCTCGGTTTCATTAACACCCAGAATCTCTGTTGGAGCAGATTCAGAAGTTCACATGGAGCACCAGCAGGAGATTAGGGAACAGAGGGATCTAGGTATCAGTGAGGAGGAAGGACAGACTGCAAAAAAGTACTGTGCATTACAGGAACATTTTACAGGCTATAACTAAAAACATACTACCCTCACACACCGGTTGGTGAGGGAGGATTTTCCTTAAGGCCCTCTTATCATCAGGGTTTTATAAGGGTTGAGATGAAGACCTCACGATTGGAAGCCTTTTTTTTTTCAGGTGTTACTGTCTTTACTGAATTCCTCCTCATGAAGGGGCATGTTTTACTGCCGTTCTTTGCCGCTTTTGGGGTGTTGCCTGTGATATATTTAGTTAATGGTGATTATTTGTGTTGGTGATCTCTACTAGTTAATGATCTAATAGCTGATCATCACATTGATTTATTTTGTATTGCAGAAACCTGGCTGCAGCAAGATGAGTATGTTAGTACAATGTATCGAGATATTTCAGTCAAGCTTATTAATCAACCCTAGACCAGAATCTGGCTGTAGGTCTTTTGAAAACCTCACTCTTAGTCTTTCCCACTCAAACTGGAAAGGTGAAAAACTAGTTCTGTTAGTTACAGTATACCGTCCACCTGGTCCGTACTCAGAATTCCTATCAGACTTTTCTGAGTTTATATCAGAGTTAGTACTCAGTACAGATAAAATCATTATACTGGGAGATTTCAGTATACATGCAGATGTAGAAAGTAGTTCTGAGCTTCTTTCCTTACTAGACTCAATTGGCTTTTCCCAGCATGTGAATGAACCCATTCACTGCTTCAATCATATCCTCGATCTTGTTCTAAGACACAGCATTGAAGTTGACGAGATAACAATTCTTCCTCAAAACTGTCTTTTGACTGACCATTACCTCATTATATTTGAGTTTACTTTAATTGACTGCACAGCATCAAGGAATAAATTCGGCTATAGAAGATGCTTATCAGAAGTTGCCGTGGCTAAATTTAAAGAGAACATTCGGTCATCATTTCCAGCAATGCCATATGTAAATTCAAATGAGGATTTCCCATACACAGGTTGATGACCTTGTGATTAGCACTATGGCCAACTGTGTTCACATCTTGATGATACTACCCCTCTCAAAAAAAAAAGTAATAAAACAGAGGAGGCTGGCTCTGTGGTGTAATTTCCAAATTTGTGCCTTAAAGCAGACGTCAACGAAAATACAAAGATGTTGGCATTCCAGTAACTTGGAGGAGTCTCACCGAGCCTGGAAAGAAAGCTTATCACAGTGCTAGAAGCTCATATTACTCAGCACTAATAAAAGAAAACAAGAACAACCCCAGGTTTCTCTTCAGCACTGTAGCCAGGCTGACAGAGAGTAATAGCTCAGTTGAAGCAGTGATCCCCTTAGCTCTCGGTTGTGATGATTTTATTGGCTTTTTTATGGATAAAGTTCTCAAAATCAGAAAAAGAACTCATCAGCTCTTACCTACATTAGACAATTATCTTCTACTGAATACAGTAACTCCTCAAACAACTGCAACGCCAATTGTACATCTGGAATCATTCTCATCTCTGAATCTCTCAGAGCTACTCTCTTCATCTAGACCATCAGCCTGTCTATTAGACCCAGTACCAACTAGCCTCTTTCAAGAGTTTTTTTTTTTTTTTTCAATTTAATTTAGCTGAGCTGAGGTAGTCTGGGGAAAAAAGGCTGGATGTAGTTTTCCTCCAAGAAACCCACAGTGATCCTCTGAACAAAACAGAATGGGGCTTATGAAAGGTAGGGGGAAGCATGTTCTCAGTCATGGCTACAATTTAAGTGTTGGAGTTGTTTTATTCTACCCCACCCTTAGCAGTGAACATCTTATCTAGCACTGAGATAGAGAGGGGCAGGGGGGTCATGATGAGAACAGAAATAGGCTCTTCTGTTTTTAACTTAATTAATGTGTATGCTCCTAACCACGGCCCTGAGTGCCTTGCGCTTTTCCAGCTGGTGAAGGACAAGCTCAGCCTGTGTAATCAAGGGGAGTGTGTTACTCTGGGGGGACTGGAACTGCTACACTGACAGGGTGGACAGGACAGGACAGGAACCCCACCCTCAGTCCTCCTCTGGACCAGCTGCTGAGGGAGGCTGATCTGATGGATGTATGGAGGATGAAGCATCTGTCTGTCAGGCAGTACTCCTGGGTAAAAGTGTCAGATGGTAGGGTCAGTGCAGTGAGGCTGGACAGACTTTACACCTCTGCTGCTTTTACTGCAAGTGTTATTCGCAGTAAGATCCTCCCTGTTGTTTTTACAGATCACCATTTAGTGTCAACAGAGCGGTTTTTATCTCCCACCCAGAAATCCTCATCATTCTGGCATTTTAACATGAAGCTTTTACATGACTACATATTTTCTGAAAATTTTAAGCATTTCTGGTTTGTTAGAAATCCATGAAGGAGTCTTTTCCCTTCCTTAGTCAGTAGTGGGAGGTGGGCAAGAGTCAGATCAGGGTCTTTTGCCAGCAGCACATAGCCTACTCAACGGCTAACATCAGGAGGGCTGTGGAGTAGCTGGCAACAGAGATCAGAGTTGGAGAGTGTGTCTTCAACCGACATAGATACTCTGGCCTCCAGAAGGCAGCAGCTGAGCTCTTTCCTCCATGAGAGAGCCAAGCTCGCTTTACTGCACTGAAGGATATGGATGCTCTGACCAGCTTCTTCTTAAGCCTGGAAAGAGTCGAGGCCCACAGGAGGCAGATGGTGTGTCTCCGCCTGCTGGACAGAAGGTTGACCTCCAATCTGGCAGAAATGAGGAGGCACACAGTGGAGTACTACTCTGACCTGTTCAGAGCAGAGAACTGCAACATCAATGCTGCTGAGGAGCAGCTGGACAACCTTTCTTGGCTGAGCCCAGCGGACTGCGACAGCATGAGCTTGGATCTATCTCTGCAGGAGCTGACCTCGGCCACCACCCACATGGCCTCAGGAAAAGCTCCAGGGATGGATGGCCTGCTGGCAGACTTTTTTAAGCACTTCTGGAACTTATTGGGACACGACCAGATGTTAGTCTTTTATCAAAGGGAGTCTTCCTGCTTCCTGTCACTGTGCAGTCATCTCCCTGCTGCTCAAGAGAGGAGATCTAAAAAACTGGAGACCTGTAGCTCTTTTATGTACTGACTACAAGATCTTAGCCAAGGTTTTATCCAACACTGAAAGGTTTCATTGGACACAGTCATACTGTGTCCCAAACAGATCCATAAGGGATAATTTGTTTTTAGTGAGGGAAAGCTGTGCAAGTGCAAGCTAAGTTTTCAAAATGGATATGGTTGCTACCTCAGCTGTTCTACAGGAGAAGAGCTATGATGGTCAATAACCTGGCCACCTCATTCCTCTGGCACAGACTGCAGGTACCGGTGCCTCCACCGGACCTTGTGGAGCGACTGCAGTGGCTCCTGGTGGACTTCTTTTGGATGGGATGTCATTGGGTGCGAGCGTCAGTCCTGTACCTCCCTGTGGCAGAGAGGGGGCAGGGCCTGCTTAACATCAAGTCCAGGACTTCAGCCTTCAGACTGCAAGCAGATCAGAGGCTGCTGTATGGACATTCCCCCTTCTGGTCAGCATTGGCAAGGATCAAGGATCATACATCACCCCAGCACTGAGAAGAACTGTCCCTTCTGCCCTGTACCTGAAACCCTCCAACATCTGGTTGTGTCCTGCCCCCGTCTGGCAGGGATGTTCGAGCTCCTGAAGGAGTGGGTGGAGGGGCTGGCAGAGACCTTCTCGCTATATTTTTGTATTCGGACCAAAGTACACTCTCAGGAAAAGACAGTCCCTGGTTTTAATGAATTTTAGCTTTGCAGCTGCCAAGTTGGCAGTTTGGAGGACAAGAAAAAACCAGATGAGGGTTCAAGTCCAAGTCCAAGTCCTGAGTTGCTTTCGATTCAAATGTTGGCCCGATATTACTGTGACCTGTGTGAATGAGAATATACACAGACAGACGTATGCGTCCTAGACACACGACTATTTATTTCAGAAACTTTTGTAAAAACTGACAAGTGCTGTCTATTTGTTGTGTGTGTGTCTGTGTGTGTTTGCGTCTGTAAATTTGCCTGTGTGTGTGTCTGTATATGTGACTCTGTGCAGAGCCCTGAGTCACTAATGAATATGTGAACCATGAAAAATTATAATAATTGTTATTATTATTATTATTATTAATTAAATGTTAAAAAAAATGATGGAAGAAGTTTATTTGCCGAAAGAAAGTGTATTAATCATGCATGCAAGAAGGAACTCAGAGTGTTCAGTTTGTTTACCAGGGAGGCAAGTTTGAGTGAACTGTGTTAAAAGTGAAACCGAAGTCCACGTGTAAAATCCTCCAATAACTGTTGGGCTCCTTTAAGTGGGTCAGTGCCAGGTATAGTTCTGTGGAGATGGCATTCTCTGTTGAGCAATTTGATCAACAGGGAAACTGATGCTTCCCCAGGTCAGGAAGCATGGTGTTGCAGATGTGTGACAGATCAACCTTTCTCAACACACTTCATGACTATTGGTGTCATTGCTACAGGCCAACTATCTAGTCAACTACAGTATATTGACTAGCTAGTAACAGTAGAATGTGCAATCACATTAAAAGCTTTGTTGTCTCACCTCCTTTATCCAAATGGAAAGTAGCTCATCTCTATAGCTGGAGAGGAAGGGTCCCATGTAGGACAGGAAAGATGCTCCTAGCAAACAGTCTCCTACAAGGTATCCCGTGTTCTCCTCGAGACCCTGAGGCATAGACATATACGGATTGTACAGGCACTATATGGTCTGTTTTTTTCTAGACTGCCCCAACAAAATTACTAGAAGGACATTGCCTTTCAAGTAAAGATTTTCAGGCCACAGCATGCTGTATATGTAAAACCTACAGCAACTCTCTCCTCCCAGCGGATTCTTTCTCCTGCCAGTCCAGTCACCAGTTTGTCAGCTCGATCCAATTTCACTGCCATGTCATGTGATTTTTTCCTCAAGTTCTGCTTCATAGCCAGTTTCTCATTGTGCTGCTTTTTCAGCTCCTCAAGTTTCTCTGCCACCTGCTCTCAAACACACAAATAATTATATTGGTCTTGTCAGGTGTTAAGTGGAGAAAATAATTATATACTGATGAATTCATATTTAAACTTAGGTTGGCATGAGCTTGTTGTGAGAAATGGGGGGGGCAGGATTCCAATCTCTCACACCCCTCAAATTTTCAAAGAGATTGTTGCTTCCAAGAGAGATTTCACAGATCTCTGCTAAGTGCCACCCTGGACTCTTATCTGACTCTTGCATCAAAATACCCTGCTTTCCCAGATAATAAAGTACAATTCATGCCACAAATCTGTCAAATCTTCCACTCCCTCCAGAGAGGTACCGTTCATTGACATTTCGCCCGGGTTAACCTGATAACACTACCATAAGGTGGTTGTAAATGGCCGCTATGGAATGCATCCAGGCCAACAAGAACCGATATGATACTGTCATCGAAGACAAAAGGGTCAGGATTTTCAAAACCAGAATCCCTGTATGAACAGCGAAGTCCAGTCGCTGTTAAAAAGCCGCAACACTGCCTTTAAGTCAGGGGACAGGGCCCTGTACAGTGCGGCCAGGTCTGACCTGAAAAGAGATATCAGAGAGGCCAAGGCGGCCTACAAGAAAAAGACAGGGGACCACTTTGCTGTGATTGATCCCAGAAAGATGTGGCAGGGAATAAATCATATCTCAAATTACAGAAGCAGCAACCCGGACAACGCCAGGACCAATGCCTTCCGCCACCCTCCAGCACCAGCACACTAACACTTCAGGAGCACGAAGTGAGATGTGTGCTGATGTTGGGGAACCCCAGGAAGGCGGCCAGCGCCGATGGCGTATCTGGTAAGGTACACAGAGTGTGTGCCGACCAACTGGCTGGAGTTTTCACCAGCATCTTCAACCTGTCCCTGTCGTTGGCTTTCATCCCACCCTGCCTCAAAGCCTCCACCATCATCCCCATCCCCAAGAAGTCAGCAATGGAGAGCATCAATGACTACAGGCCAGTTGCACTTATACCTGTGGTCATGAAGTGCTTTCAAAGACTGGTCTCTCTACACATCAGGGCCTGTCTGTCTCCCACTCTGGACCCTCACCAGTTTGCCTACAGGGCAAACCATTTCACGGAGGACGCTATCACCATAGCGTTCCACACCGCGCTGAGCCATCTGGAGCACCTGGGGAGCTATGTGAGGTTGCTCTTCTTGGACTTCAGCTCAGCCTTCAATCACATTATCCCGGAGATCCTGGTCCAGAAATTGTCCCACCTGGGCATCTCCACCCCCATCTGCCAGTGGATCAAGGACTTCCTCACAGACTGTGAAACTTGGCCCCACCTCTCCTCCACCTTCACACTCAGCACAGGCTCCCCCCAAGGATATGTATTGAGCCCCCTTCTGTTCACTCTTTACACACGTGACTGCTCTCCGACCCATCTCTCAAACACCATCATCAAGTTTGCAGATGATACCACTGTGGTCGGGCTCATCTCGGGGGGGAGTCTGACTACATAGATGAGGTCAACCTCACAGCTAACAACCTGCCACTGAACACCACAAAAACAAAAGAAATTATTCTGGACTTCAGGAAGGGCAGGGCTGACCCAGCCCTGCTTTGCATCCATGGGGACTGTGTAGAATGGGTCAACTCCATCAGATTCTTGGGAGTGCAGCTGTCAGACAATCTCTCCTGGCCTCCCAACACCACAGCAGTGGCGAAGAAAGCCCAGCAGTGATTCCACTTCCTGAGGGTGCTTAGGAGGAACAATCTAGAGGAGAAGCTGCTGGTGATGTTCTACAGAGCCACCATCGAGAGCAAGCTGACATACTGCAACACAGCATGGGGGGTGCTCAGCAGCAAACAGAAGAGCCTTGCAGAGGGTGATCAATACAGCACAGAAGGTTGCTCTCTCTCTCAGCCTGCTTAGCCTGGAGGACTCTTATCCAGGCTGGATAAGACTTAGTACCCTCGGGCCGACGGTATAGATCTCACAGAACTCGGTCAAACTGGCTCAGGGACAGCTTTTTCCCTAGAGCTATCACTGCAATGAACAAAAATAAACTCTTTTAACACAGCCGTTTGCTTGTGCAATATTCTCTGTGTAATATTTCCCATTCCCCACTTCTATTCTGGCTTACATTTCTGTTTTTTTATATAGTT
The DNA here is from genome assembly GCF_900963305.1 of Echeneis naucrates. Lineage (NCBI taxonomy): Eukaryota > Metazoa > Chordata > Actinopteri > Carangiformes > Echeneidae > Echeneis > Echeneis naucrates. The sequence goes on along the minus strand of NC_042528.1, from coordinate 15,100,445 downwards.
TTCCACATTTTAAATTATTCTTTCTACTATATATATATATATATTTTTTATTTTATTTTTTTTTTTTTCAGTTATTAGTTATCTGTACATATGTTTCTTATTTCTACCTCGTAAAAGCACCTTTTGAAGTTGCACTCAAATCTCGTAATTTACAATGACAATGAAGGCAATTCTGATTCTGATTCTGATTTCAAACTTGGGTGAATGAAAGGCGTAGCTTCAAATCCAAACACCGCCCTCACTATGTCCTGGAGCTAGAGGGAGAAATTTTATTGGACCTAATTTGCGCCGATAACCAGACGGCCCCCAAATAAAAGTAGTCAATATTAAATTTTATGAGAGTCGTGAATTGGAGGAGTTCTGGGGAAGTTGTGAAGAGGAGAGCTTCCCCAGGACCAGGACCAGACCTGACAGAGCAACAACAACAACAAAAAAAAAAAAAAAAAGAAAACAAAAACTCAAAAACTTAGAAGTCAGAACTTAGCCGTCAAACTACAAGGGCTAAGTTTTGACTTGAAGCCAAGACTGCTTGTGACCGGAACAAGTTTGGTTGCACTGCACTCAGCCTCCTTCCCAATGCCGGTGAAGAGGGATTAGACAGGCTGACAGTCACTTCAGCCGGGAACCAGTCTTGTGTGGAGCTCACCTGTTTCACCTAATTTAGGCTTTGATCCGCACCTTTATATAATGAGCACATGTTGTGATTTATCACTTATTAATAAAAACCTAAAATTCACCCATTGTTAAACTCTTTCTTATACACAACAAGCTCATGTTTTACCAGTTGCATGATGCTCTGAGACACATACCTCTTGTTGTTTGCTCTGGGCCTTTTCCAGGGCAGCCTGTTTTTCTGTAAGCGTGGCCATGGCCGCATTCAGTTGAGCCCGCTTTGGCTCTACCACTCTGTAGATGCTCCCATAAACCTGAATGTATACAGCCTTAGATTTAGTTTTGCTCTATATTTTTCTGATCATCTAATTATTTAACAGAGAGAACTCTCATTGTTTTGGTGCATTACTGCATCTACTTCATACTCGGCAATGTTCAGTGAGGAATTGTGCTGTGTCATATTAGTTTTCCATGCATTAACTGCATACATTAAATAACTTATAAATAAGTTTATAATGTCTATTTATATCGGAAAGGATGTGTGAGACAGTGTGTGTTATGGTAACATCCTCTTACCTCCATGGCTCTAACCCACATGCAGAGGGACTTGGCAGCCAGTGATACTTTGCCAATAATCTCTGGCTGGAAGTCAGCCTGTCTGCAGTACTGACTGATCTTCTTTAACACACGGTCTGATATATTGTCTTTGTTAAAGTGTACTAATGTTTTGATGAAGTTGGCCTCACCTACGAGAAACATGTCATGGTCACATAGGTGAGAAAACAATAAAAATATTTGATAAATTTCATCTAGGTAGGTAGGAATTCTGTGATGATTCTGTTTGTGGTTTTGTGTTCTTTCTCCTTCCCCACTTCCCTTTTTGTTTTCCCTGCAGAGCATGTGTATGGCAGGGGATGTGTCTGGGTCTCCTGTTGCAGCAGACAAGGCAGTTTCTCTACTCTCTCCAGTTTATCTGCTTTGTCAGATAATTCTGTCTCATGTGTCAGCCCATGTGCTTCACTGCTCCATCAGCTTTTGTGTCTTTAGTGTTCTCTCCATGTGCTAAGCCTTTCTTCCTCTAATAAAACCTATTATAAGTAGCCCACTCCCTGCCTCCACAGCCTGCCTTTTGTGTACAAGGAAATTCCTTTTATACTTTCTGCCAGTGTTAGTCTCTGCCCTTGAGTCAAAAAAACAAAAAAACAAAACAAAACCACTTATTAAAATGTATTATTATTTGAAGCATTAAATTAATGGCATTTAATTTGCCCTGGCATACTCTAACATGCATAACTTCATATAACTGATGCTTGCACCAGCATGTATACCCACATGTACACTTTCAACAAAGGACTCACGGTTGTGCCTCTTTCTCTCTCACAAATAGGCTGCATGGAATCTGTGAATGCTCGTAGCATATCATGACTGGTTGATGTTAAGGATAAATCATCATCATAGAGTAGAGTAGATATGCAAAAGGCAGATTTGTTGACTAGTATATAGCAAGATAAATGAGAGTTAAAGAGTGAACAGGATTTTATAGGAGACAGACTTTTTCCTTTGTTACTTTGACAAACTAATTTCAGGCATCCCTCAATTCTACACTTTTGCTCTTACCAAGATGTCTCTTGGCTTCTGTCCAGGTGGGTTCCTTGCCCTGAAGGGTCATGACAGCCTGCATCACTGTCTCCACCAGTGCTGGTGGACGGCCATATGATTTTATCTCTGTCATGTCCTTCTTATTCAAAGATTCCAGAGCCTACATGCCAAATGAGAAAGAAACAATAAATGGATGAAAGAAGGTAACCTGCTCACTGCATCATGTTTAATTCAAATTTATATAGACAGAAAAATGGCAAAACAGAATTAGGAGGAGTCAAGTATACCAAAAGGTCTGAAGGACCAAAAGAATTATTAATTATGGAATCGAATAGAATTATTAAATCAAATATAAAAAAAGCAAAACAAAAGAAATGCTCTGACATAATGAAGAAAAACAAGCTCATACATTAAAAACAAACAGTGAACAGGTCAGAGATCTACCTTCGTAGCTTCCTCTAGTGCAGGCAGAGCCTTGTCCAGGTCTCTCTGTGCATTTGCAGCCAAAGCTTTACACTGCAACTCTTCAGCTGCAATTTTCTCACTGTTAGCACTCACCGCCTCAACACAAACACACAAACAACCAGTGTTTGTAACCATGATTTGTCTTTTGTCTATCATTTTATAAAGAGTTCAGTCTAGAACTGCTCTGTATGTAGAATACATTGATGTAACTTTATTATGATTTGGCATGATATAAATAAATCTAATTAGATTTTTCTTATTACGCAACTACTACACAATCTTCAAAACAGATTTATGCGTTTTCTTATTCAATGGGATCCTGGGCCAATAAGAACTGCATATAAATATATCAATCAAATTATCTGTTTTATAATTTGTTTGTATGTGAAAGCTGGCGATACTTACCTTTCGCTGCTTGTCAGCTTCGAGCTTCTGCTGCACAATGACAGAGAGGTACTGTTCACACTGAATCTGGAACTCAGCCACCTGCTTCTTTGCCTCCTCGAGTTCGACTGACATGGATTCCACTTTCTCGCGGGTGTAACTGATCTTAAAAAGACCATTGCGCAGTTTGCTCACTTGCTCCCCCAATTCACTGCGTTTTTCTGTCAACAACCTGGATAGACAATTAGATACACATACACACACACACAAAACCTTCATACGCAGACCCACACAATGTAGCAACTGTTAATTCAATACCTCTAACTACAATTCAATATTATTTTCAGTTTCTGGTCTAAAAATGATGCAGACAAAAAAAAAATTTAAAGGGTTATGTGGGGTAAATCTGAACTGCGAGACCCCAAAATGCCCTGTTTTCTTTGGCCATATATCTCCTGACTGACCTCTTCAACTGATTAGCCTGATTTTTGAAGGCCTCATTTGTGAAGGTCCTGAGGTCATAACCATGACCATAGGATGGGAAAGCACATCATGACTCTCTCTCTGGGAAACAGTTGGCAAAGGACTATCAACACCATTTGCTCTCCCCAGAGGTTAGATGTATAAAACTAAACTCAACAAACTGATGTTTGTCTGAAATCTTTCAAGCTTGGCCATGTTGAGCACATTCATTCTCAAAACAAAGCAGTCATAGTCTTAAGTGTGAACATACTGCCCCTGCTGTGACCATGACAAGAATTCCCTAACCCTACACAATTGCACCAATTTCAAGCAGCTTATCAGTCAGCAGAAACAGACCTGGATAAAGGATGGCACTCTGGTAGAAGCCATCAAGCATCAGAAAGTAATCTGAGAAGGTGCTGCAAGACATGCACAGGCCAACCATTCCTCCACAAGACAACAGAGAAAACCAAGGCCACATCTGAGAAGCCCGCAGAGAGCAGCAATTCATGCCTTCTCAACACAGCAAATGAGGTACTGCTCATCAATAAATCAGCTGGAAATAGGAAAGTCTATTGACGTTTAGTCGAGTTATCCCAAGAAGTGAAGATTGCTCCATGCTGTCCTGAATGACAGCTTGGAGAGGAAAATCCTACTCGCAGCACTGCTGAAAAACTGGGACTGGAAGGACAGCCCAAAGACTTTCCCCTCTGCACCTTAAAGCGAGGAGCTACAGACTCTTCAAGGGGCAGCCATATCCTTCTTCATCTCACCAACCCAACAAATTCTATCAAATCAGTGGGGCCTGTGATGGAAAATTCAGACATTTAACTGTTCTGCTAGGTTACTGTATGTGTATGTTCATGTAAACATAAGATGCTTGCGTAATCCCGTGATAGCATTGTCAGACACAGAGCAGTTACGAACTAAGTGCACCTTAAACAAAGAGACTCCAAGATAGTTATTTCTCAGTAAGACAGATGGTTCAAACAATTCTGACAATAATGACCCTTTTCAAGAACACTATAATAACTATGTTTTGAGGACTGACTGTTCATACAGTCGTATGTGTGTTACCTACAAATGTTCCCCATGATGACATTGCCAGGCCAAATGTCTAATGGATAACATAACACCACATTCCCCTTACTTTAAGTTCAAAGTTAACCTTAGCTGTGGCTTCTAATAAATTCAATTAAAACACAAAACATTTTCAGTCCACACTTTCTTTGAACTATCTTCTACTTTTTTGTCAAATTGGCTCATATGGCGCTGTGATCATTTTAAACTTGAAACTTATAAACCATATTTATGAACGACTTAACTCAACTAATAAACTTTATTTTTCTTTTACAGTCTCACAGGTTAAGTCTCCTTGGTTTTATTATTTCTCTTCCTAACCTTGTTCTCATGACACAAGGCATGCTCTGAGATGTTCACAAAGTCATGCTCTTGGTGTTTCTCATCCTGAGACTCTGGCACTGGCACAAGATGGTAACGATTCCTCCGCAGTGTCCCTTGTGGTCCACTGAACAGATGTTATTGTGGTCTGCGATGTAGTGATGTCACTGTGCCTTGTGGTCTTGTAACAAAAATCCAAACAGGGTCTCCAGGTGACAGTTTGGTAAAATCTCTTGCTCTGTGCCTTCTATTGAAACATTTTGAATTTATCTATCTTTTCTCCTTCTCCTGGATCAAATTAAATCAAATCAGATTTATTTGTATAGCGCCAAATCATTACAAAGTTACATCAAGGCACTTTACATGGAGTGTGAGTAGATCTGGCAGAGCTGGTTGCAGTGTCTCTGGAAGAGAAAGCAATGTGGTGTGCAGGCAATGTCCCATGAGTAACTGGGCAGGGCTGTCGCGTTACTCAGAGCTCAAAGGTGTTGCCCTATAAGCCAGAAAGGCACAATAAGGGGGTTTGACCTTTTTAAGAAGATTTTTGACCAGCGTGCTCTGCCTCGCCGTTACTCTGGGGGTATTTTGGGCTGCTGGTGACTTGTTCAAATCCATAATCAGCCGCAAACGATTTAATTAGAATTTTTTTTATTTTTTTTATTTAATATGCAGAAAATTGTGGGCCACTGTCCCCCATTGTCTCTGGGATGCCGTGTCGTGCAAACAGATGGACAATCTGCTGGGCTATTTCCACATATGTGGAGAAATAATCTACCACTAGCAAATAGGTACTGTCACTCAGAGTGAACAGAGCTGCACCCAGATTTTGCCAGGGCCTGCCAGGGAGTTTGGTTGGCATCAGAGGTTCTTTAGAGTTTGCTCTTTCTTTAATGCATTTGTTGCATTTGAGGACTGATTTATCTGATTGCTAAGTTAAGGCCACCACACTGTCTGACCAGCATGTTCTCTCCATTTCACCACCCCATGGTGGCCCTCATGTATTTTGTCCAGCACATAATTTTTCATGTTAGATCAAATGTGTAACATCACACCACAGTATGGGTGTGAGTGAGTCAACTTTTTGCCACCACAGGCCTTTACAGGCAGGCAGCTGGGACTTGCTGAACACACTCACCCAGTCAAAGCTCTGCAGCAGCATTACCGTCACCGAAAGGGGCTCCCTTTGCAACCTACTACAGCTGTTCACCCTGTTCTCCTCACTGGCTCAGATTACCCACATCTCATTATAACACCAGTGGAACCAGTACATCCGACCTGTACAGGTAGATCAAATGACTGTGGGTGATAGATGCCCTGCCGTGGTGAAGCAAGAAAACATTTAGCACTAAATTAGGATGCCTTCAATGCGTTGATTTCCTGATCCAAAGAGGGGAATCAGTCCAATCCAGGTCTCCTTTTCCTATTTCCATGGATTGTCAGAAAGAAGAGTAGCAACAGGCAGAAATGGGACTATGACAAGAGGCAGGAATCTAAACCAGGCAGGGTCGACAACAGGGAATCCATCCGGAGATAAACCCTGGAAAGTTGTGCCTGGGCAGGGGAACAATCTGGAAAACAGCAGTGAGAGCTAAATGGGGGAGAAACCAGGAGCCTGACCAGTCAAAAGATGGAGAGGGAGAGGCACCCGAGGAGACATTCCAGTCCAATAGTGGACACTTGCTCTGGTCTTCATCCCCCCAGGACAGAGGAAGTAGAGCAAGAGTGGAAAACATCATAAAGGTGATGCCAGGGCCAACACAGTATGCGACATCTCGTGTCCAGGTTCCAACTCTTTTTACCAGAGTCCATTGAGGGAATTATACTCGAGATGACAAACCTGGAGGGGAAGCGTATGTTTGGGGACACCTGGAGAGAAATCGACCTGGTAGACCTCCAAGCCTACATAGGTCTGTTGATTTTAGCTAGTATATCGTTATGAGTATATCGCTCAAACAAGAGGCTACAAAAAGTCTGTGGGATGCAGAGTCTGGGAGGCCTATATTCCGGGCAACTATGTCCTTACAACAGTTTCATGTCCTTTCAAGAATTGTTCAATTTGATAACACAGATACACGACCCGTCCACTGGCGAAATGACAAACTGGCTGTCATCAGGAACATTTGGGACATGTGGGTGGAGTGCCTACCACTTATGTACAATCCAGGCCCTGACGTGACAGTTGATGAGCGCCTGGTTCCTTTCAGAGATCACTGTTCCTTCAAGGTGTACATTCCAAGCAAATGAGGGAAATATGGAATAAAGATCTGGGCAGCATGTGACGCCAGGAGCAGCTATGCCTGGAATATGCAGGTATACATGGGGAAACCCAGTACTGGAAGGGGCGAAAAAAACCAGGGCATGCGTGTTGTGCTGGACATGACAACCGGTCTCCAAGGACATAATATCACATGTGACAACTTCTTCACATCATATGCTCTTGGTCAGGAGCTGCTGAAAAGAAAGCTCACCATGGTAGGGACAGTGAGGAAGAACAAGCCTGAACTTCCCCCTGGAATATGCCCACAATACCCTTCCCTCATCAGCCAGAGGGCTTTCACCTTTCCAGTGTGTCAACGGCTACCAGCCTCCCCAGTTCCCCACCAGTGAGAAGGAGGTCACTGTCCCTTTGGCTCACGCCATGGTCAGACAATGTCATCGGATGTGGGCCAGCACTCCAGATCCTCCTCCAGAGCTCAGCTAGGATGAAGGCAACAGCAGATAAGCACAGACAGCCGACTCCTCCCTACAAGCATTGACAAAAGCCTGATTAGGGACTTTAATGCCTGTCATCCAAAGTCTCCTGGGCCATCATGGTCATCCCTAGAGGGGGTCATGTTCATGTTCACCCCTTTGTATAAATATTCTTTGTCTCGTGCCATTTCGTCTTGTTTGTCCTGTAAAGCGTGATGTCAAGTTTCTAGTCTTTGAGAACAGTTTTTTGATCCTCCATTGAGAGTGATTTGTATTTAAATACATCTTTTTGTGGTTCATTTGAGTCATTCCTTGTTGTGTCAGGGTCGACACATTAATGGCAAGTTTCTTGGGGATGACTTCATACTGCAGACAGTGTATTCCAAGTTATGGTCCATGGTAAAGCTCTTGGCGCACATGACAGACCGACTTGGACTCTAGAAGCTGAAAAAGCTTTTGATGACTTAAACTTCTCATACTTGGGCCCCGACTTTGGGCCTGCCCTGATCTGACTTACTGTTTACACTGTTTGGACCAGAAAGACTGCTATATGACAACAGTGTTGTGTCAGCCTGACAGAGGGAAACTTGGACCTGTTGTCTACTTTTCTTGAAAACTAGACCCTGTAGCAGCAGGTCTTCCTCTTTGTTTGTGAGCTGTGGCAACAGCTGAGAAAGCTATATTGGGGTCACGTGACATTGCTGGGCATTTTGATGTGTCACTCATGGTCCTGCATGCAGTAGCCCACATACTGCATGCTCAGAAGACCTCAAACCTCTCTGCTCAGAGGTGGCTCAGGTATCACACAACCTAGTTGGAAATGCCTAATGTTACTGTGAAATGTTGCAATGTCCTTAACCCAGCAACATTTCTTCCTACTGTTAAAGATGGTGAACCACATGAATGTGTTGAAGATTTACAGCAAGCATGTGCTGCAAGGCCTGATTTGTTGGACATGCCTCAGGGAAAAAACAAATCTTGAGTTGTTGATGGTTCCGCATCCCATCCCAGCAGGCAGGTTGGATTTGCAGTGGTTACATTAGATGAGGTACTTGTTAGTGGTAGACGTCTGCCCAATTTATCTTTGCAGGCAGCAGAACTGGTAGCACTGACAGTAGTGTGTAAGTTGGCAGAAGAAACGGTGAATATTTATATTGAATCTCGTAATGCATTTGGTGGTGTCCATAATTTTGGATCTCTATGGAAACACAGAAGGTTTTTAACATTAGCTGGTAAACCTATTTCACATCACACTTTTCTTTCAGCTCTCCTGGATGCCATTTTGTTACCTAAAGCAGTGTCTGCTTTGAAAGAAGAGAGATGCTGCTCCCAGCTAAGAGAGAACGATGAAATAGTGCCTTCATCCAGTAGCGAGTCAAGCTCCAACAAGTGACAGCTGTGCAGAGGGCCTATCACCACCAGCGGTGAGTAATCGATCACATCACCTAGATAGCTTACACCTCGGTGAGAGGGGAGGAGTGCAAATCGGGCTCTGCCCACACTCTGAGCTTTGATAAAAGTAATCCATAGGTGTGATCGTTTGTGGTAATGTAGGTGATAAGCCACTGCCAAACAATGGAAGGATCGAGATTTTGGCATCCTCACAAAACGTTTCAATGGAAAATGGATAAAGACATATTCTTACCATCAGCATTCATCATGCTAATGACGATACCTTTAATTATTTCTGAGCTGCAGACAGTTCACTCCTCCAATAATGATGTCTAGCATGAAAAATGTTGGAAGTCAAAGACTTTGAAACTGATGGTGAATCTGAAAGTAATCAGGGGATAGTCTACAATTTCACAGGTCTATTATGTGATGGTTTGAATTTTTGTGAATTTGTGTCACTGATGCTCTGTTCTGAACAGGCCTGGTTTCCTTTCTAGATCAGTGTGTGTATGTTTGTCAAGATGACAAAAAGCTCCTGACTGACATCTTTAACTGATTAGCCTGGTCGTTGAAGACCTCATTTGTGAAGGTCCTGTAGAAATAGTCAGGACGTGGCATTTGGCACTTGAGGTCATGAACGTGAAAGCACATAATGAAACAGTTGACAAAGGACTATCAACACCATTTGCACTCCCCAGAGGTTAGATGTATAAAGCTATACTCAAGTCTCAGGGTAATTGTCAGACTTCTTTAATCCACTTGGGGGAAAGAACTCTGTCCTTGCTCAGCTGACTCAGATACGACTCTGACTTGTTTCTTTTCTTGTGATTGTCTTGATGTTGTAATCTTAGTTGTGTTTTGTTTAATGTTTGTTTGTATTAAATCTTTCATGGCCATATTGAGCATGTTCATTCTCTTACCTTGGAAATAGAAAATTGCCACCACAGGTTGCAAATGTTTACACTTCATGTGTGTACACTTAGACTTGAAGCCTTCAAAAGGCACAAGATATTGAGACAAAAAGAGCAAGAGCAACGAAAAAGTTGTGTGCATACTTCTTATATCCAGATACCAGCTCCAGGTAGTTTGTGGGTGTCACATAATTATGTCTTCTTAACTCCAACTTCATTCTCTGGGAGGTCTTTGCTGCTGATTGGTGTATGTTCACAAAGATGTTGGCAACCTTTGTCTGGATCTGTAACATCAGGCAGTGTAAGTACTTAATTCATATTCAGTTATGCAGGATTGATATCCTGAGCAGAGTTATACGCAGTTCAAAGCTGAAGTGATTCATGTTTTAAGTTTCTGGGACGTTTGAGAACATTTGAGAGCTGTGCATCAAGTCTTTCCTAACATGTGTAGGAAAGAAATGCTGCACAATGACATGCAACCTGCTGTTTTAATGTAAACATTTCAAGGTGACTAAAATGAAAATTTAAACAAATCCTGCAGAAAATCATTGGAAAACCCACTGTGAATGAGGTTGAGTTTTAAAGCCAGGCAGGAAAATGCAATTTGTGGAAGAGAATTCCGAACGCCAAATTCATAGCTGATGATGTGAAAAACTGAAAAAATTAAAGCACTCTTTTCATCATTTGGGCATCATTTGGGTGCCATCCTCACTCATTTCACTCATTTCTCTTTCTGACTGAAAAGCTGACATTACAGTCAGAAGTTAACTCAGAATTTGCCATAATTGAAGAAGGGCACTGGTTTAAATACATAAAATCAAGTGCCCACATCTGTGTGTGAATGCCTCACCCCCTCCAGGGAGCCCAGGTCCATTCCATCCAAATACCTCTCAGCTACCTCCAGCAGACCATCTTTGGGCCACTCACAGAACCAGTCAATGGTAGTACAGCTGGCAAGTGCTGGGTACTGCAGAATATGGTTCCTGTTTGCAAAAAGCAATTTTTTTTAAAGTTTTGTCTGCCAGTCTAATTAGCACCATCATGTGTGACCACAATCCTTTGCCATTAATTAAGGCCAGGCAATCAGTGCTTTGAGGGGACTTTTTTTTTTTTTTTTTTTTTTTTTTCGGAAAAAGAACTTTGTGTGCCAAATTACACAAAATGTATATTCCTTGTTTAATGCAATTCCTGCTCCAGTACAGTCTGTGTACATTTGCTAGAGCATTGAGGCTCCTCATTCTATTTGGACTACAATGTGATTTATAGTTTATAGATTTATACTACTATACATAAACTTGGAAGAAGGTAAATTGTGAAAGAAGGATAATAATATACGAAACTGTGTTGCAGAAAAAAGTATCAGTATCTACCTGAAGGCGTCTCCCACTGGGCTCATACAGAGTACTATGTGCAGGTTGTTTCTGACACGCTCTACCAGGTAGCTGAACAAGGAGTCAGGAGTCTCTACCACTTTGTCTTTCCTGGCAGATTCTGACAGAGCATTGCATATCTACAAATAGAGTTCCATGTAAAGAAAATTGGAAAATTTGTTATAAACTATTTAGATATCTAGCTCAACAGGCAGCTTATCTTGTAGTAAAATTGAAACACATATTGGAAGTGGTATGTCATTTTAGAAGATTTGGAAACCTTCACTCATTCTTGGAGGATTATTATTAAAACGCAAAAACAAAATTCTTGTATGAAGAATTTAGTCACATAAGCTGTGTTTTGATGATCAAATCAATTACACTTTTAATTTGTATAGTTAGCAGGTGAAAACCTCCATCTAGGTTACCTTCTTCAATACCTTAGGTGTAAAATAATCACCTATGTGTTGCCTGTTGACTTTATGAAATATATGTATTGCAAGCATGCAACTGACATGAAAACAGACCAGAAAAGTATGATACAGACCTCAAGAAATTCATCCCGCTTGTAGAGGTTAGGCACCTCTCCAGAGCTCATGATGTTATTGATGTCGTCTAGAAATGACTTATCTATAATCTGGGTGTCATTGAACAGGAAAACTGTGGACTTATTGTCCACACCAGTCAAGCGGTACAGTTTCTTGATGTCTAAAAGCAAACAGAGAAAAGCCTATTCAATAGACTGTATAGTGACAATTCAAAGACTGTATTCAGATGAATCAGCCAGAAGCACGATATGCTTCTCACTAAACATTAAGAAAAAAGTCAGTGTTGTTGTAATTTCTCCATAATTTCCAAACAATAGGATGCAAAGTAAAAGCAAGTGGCTTCTGTCATGTAACAGAACAGTGCTTGATCTCACCTTCTCGAAACTCCTGTTTACAGTACTGCTTGGTGACTTCCACCTGAAAAACCTGGTATTTGCAAATAAAGGCAGCCATCTTGGACAGGCTCTGTCTACCAGAGCCTCCAACACCAACCAGCATCATGTTGCCCCTTAGCTGACTGATCACACGTACGATACGGGTTACTGTGGAGGGAACACAGACTATCATGATCTAGTGTTCACATCTTGCTTTTTTTATCCACTTGTTAAATTGCTAGGATTGCTGAAACATTACTATTAACGCTACTACATACAAATTAGAGTCAGGGCATCTTGCTTCTATAGTAATGCACTGGTATTGATTTGTAATGATGTGTAGCACAGATGGTACTGTGTGGAGAGGAATTGTCAAATGCGTCCAGATCAGTTCAATGGGCTGGGCAGAATATGACAATGCATTGTCCATTTATTTATTTATTTATTTTTGCCATGCATTTTTTTATTGAGCATCAATGGAACAGGAGAGGAACCCAGGACAACACTCATACATTTTAACATGATTATTAACTTCCCCTATTTCTTCATGTGTACATGCAAGTAAAAACTCAACCACCCACTCCTCCCTCCCACCTGGAACTCACCCAGAGGAGGAAAGACAACACAACATAGGTTTATTGTTATTGAAGCTGTGTTGTGTTGTTATTAAAAATGCTGCTAATTGGTATTAAGTGGGCACAATCTTAAGTCTGTTTAAGTATATAAGAAAATTTGTCTATGGACCCCCTGAGTGTGTACTTTATTTTCTCTAATTGTATAAACTGCATAAGGTCTCTCAGCCACAAAGATGCATTTGGTGGGTTTTTAGATTTCCAATGTAGTAATATTCTTCTGCGTACAAGCAGCATTGTGAAAGCAATTATGTATATACGTTTTTCAGTGTTTTAAAGATCACAGACCAGTAATAGTCTGGACTGGGCATGACCAAGACATATGAGTTAAACTGGCAGGAGTGTTCCAACACTTGTCACAGCTTGCTGTGTAGGGTATTTTTGGTTTGGAATAGTAAGTGCAGTGTCAAACCTTGGATTGTATTATGCTTAATTTTGTGCAGGAAGTACTGTTATTCACTCATTGTAGAGTGCTGTTCGAAATGTCTTCTTCCTAGTCCTCCCCCAACTCATCCACCCAGTCTGCCCTGATCTTTGCAAGTATTGTGTTTTTAAAAGAGCTTATACAATCATTGATTCTTGAGATTCTTGAGAGAACAAATATATCTTTGTTTGTTGTGTGTGCTGTGTACTTAAACATACTGTGTTTTATGGCATCTTGGAAGAGCACCAGGCTCAAAGGAACTGCTCCAAGTGTCAGGTTGTAGTCGGTCAGCTGGGTTTCCATGTATTTCTTGAGACTCTTCATGTCCACTAGGTCCTCATATATATGAGATTCACTCAGAAAGTCACCTGACACACGCACACACCCACAAAAAATTAAAACGAACAAATAAAAACATTCAAATCATTACCAATTGCATGGTGCTTAATAATGCTTAAATCAAAGTCCATTACCAATCAAATTTCATTATCTGCAAGAGCATATTTTCACTTCATACTTCACAGTGTGACAATGACATTGCTGTGTGCCTGTCCTGTATGTGTGTGTAAAGTAGTAAGTGTACCAAATATTGGTGGCTGTTTGTTAGGGCAAATGCTGTTGAATGTGAGGTCAAAGGAGGAGCCAAGTCTTTCTTCCAACAATGCAACAAAGGCCTCCATGTCCTTGTGATCTATTAGCCGGTCTGAGAAAACCCTGAAATCACCATCAGAACATAGAAAACAAATATTGTTGCCAATGCTGCATGCTTTATAAATATAGTTGAATGCTTTATTTTACAATTGTATGTATAATATTCTAGGCTTTAGATGAGATATAATGATAATTTATGGCATGAGTTGGATATGCTATTTGACTGCGAGAAGGTTAAAGATTTGGTGAAAACCATGTCCGTACTTACCTGAAGCACTCATGGATCCACAATCGGGTGATGTTTTTGGTATCGTGGAAGTCTGGGTGAGATCTAAGTAGACCCTGAAATATCTATCAACAGGAAAAACAGACTCATAACATTTTGACGAACCATTGTTTTGAATATGTAAGGAGCTTTACTAAGTTGAAGTTCCTTTGAACTTCCACGCTCTTGTTGGATTTTCTTAAAAACATGTTTTAGGTAGTATATACAAATATATTTGTCAATCAAGCCTATTTACAGTGTATGTGTTCTTGTCTACCTTAGATATATCCCTAAGGTTGAAGAGGTAGTGTATTTTGGAAGGAGTGGGAAGAAATTGAGCAGTAACATCATAATACAGTTCCAATGTGGCCTGAACCAGAACCTCTCCAATGGGCTTCATCTCCTCCTTAAACTCATGTAGTTTCTGGTTGATCATTGTGCTATAGATCCGCCTGATCTGGGACTCCTGTATGTAGAGAGGGTGAACTAGTTCAAGTTTGCAACATCTTGTAAATGATACAGTCATGTTCAACGAAGAACAAAAACAAAAGTAACCAACCAATTTAATTTTGCAAACTTCATAAATCCAAATACAAGGCTACTGTTTAAAGTGTCCAGGGTTGGCTTCTTAAATAAAGTACAAAAATAAAGTATTTTCTTCCTTTTGCATGTTGAAAACAAACAGTTAAAAGGAGGTCTGGTCAAGAGGCAAATGGAGGATGCAGCATGGCTGAAAGGAACATAGCACCAGAGACAGAAAAACTGCCAAGGAATTGAGACCTTGGACTTCATTGTCCCCTTGGGGGAATTCTTTTTCACAGCACTGTCTTCATTGAATGTACAACATCAACAAGAAAACACAGAAACACAAGAACAAAAGCATACATTTGGGACGCAATAAAAGACGACCAAGCAAGTTCACACTGTTCAGCAAAGCCTTTTGTTCAGGGCTGCTATAATAGCAGGGATCAGGCTTTTAACGAAGTGGGCCGTTCTGCAAATTCAGTGCTCTGTGTCTGCGTCCTGAGGGGAGTGGGATAAGGTGGATGTTTAATGGATGTGTAATGTCCCGTCTATGGAAATTGCAATGCGTGTAATGGCCCAGTTGTTTAGGTCAGTTAGGTTGGGTGTGGGGAGACCAATTATTTTTGAAGCTGTGGTGGTTATGCGTATGGATTTGGCCTTGTTTCTAATAAACATTATGTTGAAAAAGCAGGTGGAACAGTACAGGAGAATGGATTGAATCATGCTGCATTAGCAGGAGGAGTTGTGCGGTGGCAACAGAGAGTCCTTTAAGTTTGGGGATGGCTGATAGTATTTGATGGCTCCTTTTCTAAATGTCACTGGTGTGCTGGTCAAAAATTTGTTGATTATCCAATGTTACCCCAAGGTATTTAAAACTGTCAACTATTTCCACTGCTTGGTTGTAGATGAGCATAGGATGCTGAAGGGGGATTGATTATTAATTCCTTGGTTTGGTGGCATTAAAATGGGAATGATTATCCTCACACCACTGGATAAAATGTGCACTGGACAGAGTTGTTCTATAAGCAGGGCAAAGATAGTTGTGTTGACTGAGTATTTGAGGTATGTGGTAGTGGGTAATGGGATGGTGCATTCATTGGTATAGAGATTGTAGTGAAATGGACTTGAAGCTGGACCTGTGAAGCTCCGGTGTTGATTGTGATCAGTGATAATATGGTTGTGCTCACTTGCACTGCTTGCAGCTTGTCATTTAGGAAGTCTGGATCATCAGGTGCTTTTTTATTATATTGAAAGCAGTGCTGAAGTCAGTAATGTTACCGTAACACATGTCTAAAATTTTTCCATTCCTCATAGAAATATCCACATGTACTGCTGAAATTATGGTAGTACAGTGTCCAGTCTACATGAGTTGAAATTCCACAAAGTAAACACTGGAGCACAGGGACTTGGCGTGGGTTAGTATCATGGCATTAGCATCCTCGGCTATCTGCTCCGCTGCTATCTTGATGCTGATGGTGGGGGAAATGTTAACACAGTGGAGAAATAGAACGGACATATTAAGAGGGTCAGCATCTCCAGGCTTGGTAAGCCTACCCATCGATGCACCTTGATGTTATTACTGTAATTGATGTAAAGGCAGACCCAGAGCAGGATCTGCTGTGGATTTTCATATGTAACTTATTTGATTTACAAATGAAATGAAGAGCAATGAAGAGCAAGGAAAGTACAAAAGATGAAATTAAACAAAACAAGGCCCACAAAAAAAGGAAACAATTTGAAATGAGACAAATGGTAGGGGGAATTTGGCAGGTAGATTACATTTGCCTGGAGAGTGCATTTCTGTAGTGGTTAACATTCATACCATCATCACATCTATGATCATAATCATCGTCAGTCTGGTTAAACATAGATGACTGATAGATGATGAAAAACATCTGCGTTTCAGTTAATTTGGTTGACCTTCCCCTTGGCAGAGTGATGAAGCTAAACTGAAGGTAAATCCTTTGTATCAGGGGAAAAAGAATAAAATTGACACTAATTATATATATTTTTCAAAGGTTGCATGTCAGGTTGCATTTTCAATATATGTCAGTTCTTGCTTCAGTAAAAAAAGAAAAGTTCACATGTATGACTTTGCGGTGCACGAAAAATACAGGACAAGACTATGACTTACATGAGGAAAAGTCATATTGATGAGGTTGAACCGACTCTGTAAGCGGGCAGAGATGTGAGTCCTCCCACCACCAGGGGGCCCCATGGATGCCAGCAAGAACATGTCCTAACAAAGCAGGGAGACACACACACCCAAAAACAGAAAAAGGGCCTTCTTAGTAGACACAGTTATGAAATTAAACACATTCAAATTTAATGGCTTATGCCGGGTGGGTGGAGTCCTGAAGAAGGCTGTGGGTTTAAAAGAAGGAGAAACCTTCAGTTCACCCTTTTACCCTGTTGCTGCTGTGTTGCTATGAGGAGTTGTCTTGCCTGTGTTAAAGGTGAAGTTGATTTTATTTGGAACTGTTTTTGTATGTTCTTTGTTTAATTAATGTGCTTGATGAATGTTGTATTTGGATTAATTTATTATACACTGTTAATTAACTAACCCTTTGTGTGTAATGGTGTTCTTTTTGTCTTCACCACAGGCATGTTGGGTCCGCCCCAAGTAAATTGCCACTTTTGTGCCTTGAGAAAATAAACCACCCTAAACCTTGGCCTGTTGTGTTTGTCTGCCATCCCCTACTCATGTTGAGTTTCTGGTCTAGTGCTGAGGGGTTACATACCTTCACCTAAGTCTAGGCGTGACAGGCAGAAAATCATATCTTTACCTCACACCAACAAAGGTTCATATGTCACTGAATGCCTTATCTCACCTTGACAAACTTCAAGGTCTGTTTCTGGCAATCATACCAGAAACCATAGTCAATCCAGAGGTGCAGCAGCTCCAGTGGTGGCTGAGAACCAAACAGGTCATGGGCTGGCATATTGAGGTCCTCCAGGAAGCATAGTAGATGCTTTCCGCCTGCTGGTACAAAGATGCCTTTGGTTCTCTTTTCTATTCGGCTCTCCATGATGGCCTGGATGTTATTAGAGGTGGTCTGGATGGCGATGGAAAAAGAGAAAAACATAGATGAAATACTCATTGTAGGTAAAACAATCCCCACTGGAGGCGATTAAATTATTATATGTCCCCTGCGTTATCATTAGAATTTTGCATTTAAAACAACAGGCATAAGTTCAATGGATGTCTTTAGCCTATGTTCAGTGCTATACATCAGTGTTCTATGAGTTCAGACACACCAAATGGTCAGATATAGATGCTCTTCTCTTACATAGACAAATATGTCTGACAGGCAACATCCTGTATGTCACTGCAACTCATTGTATTGATCATAATATAAAAGTTTTGAAAAAAAAAAAAAAAATTAAACAAACACAGAATAAAAGAAAAAAAGAAAAGGAAAAGACAAACTGGTTTCTATAGGGAGAAAAGCAACAAGAACATAGTTCATGAAAATGTACCAACCTGTGAGGACATGTTGACAGTGAGGGCAGTCCACTTGTGGTTCAAGTTCCGCAGGAAACTCTGGGCCACTGAGGTTTTACCAATGCCCACTGGCCCAGTGAGAAGCACGGGATGTTGACCCAACACCAGAGCCTTCACCAGGAAGTTGTAGCGAATTGTGTCCACTGTTGGAACCATAATCTTGTAGAATGGAGCACTGCAAATGAGATTGGTGTTATATGGAAATATATATGTGTGTATTACTTAAAACCTATTCCGTTTCAAAAGTAGCTGAGCTGGCAGAGAGTGAAATGGAGAAAACATCCATAAACTCACATATATACTGTATGTGTACAACAGTAACAACAGTATATGTAGTGGTAGTCTGGTTTCATACCTGGCATTGTAGTGCCAGCCCTTTGGTAGCTTTTTTTCAAAGGAGGTCCAGGTTTTGTTTTTGATATCCACAAAATATTCATAAACAGTGTCCTGAAAGAATTTATATGAAGTTCGGTGAATATTGGTTCCTGCCTATCATCTCTATTCTTCAATGAACCCAATCAATGCCTCTCTTTAAACAATGTATAGATTTATTCTGATATATTGCAATGCCAATTATTATGATTATTTTTCACAAAAACAGGACATTTGAAATATTCACAGTGTTCTCATTTGAACTTTTAAAGCTAAATTTATGTCACTGTGCATAATACATAAATGACTTTCATTCAGAGTAGCCAGTTAGCTTGCCCAAAACCACTTTTACTTAAATATTCAATTTTTTGGCAAATTACAGCAAGAAGGGAATCCAGAGATATTTAACTAAAGTCACTCCAATCTGCAGTACACTGAAAATTGTAAAAAAAAAAAAAAAAAAAAAGGCAGAGAACCTTGCTGGGAAAGGTGCTGTCCATTTCTCGTAAGAAGTTGTCCATTTTCTTGCGCCCATCTTCATCAACAGAGGCACAGACAGACCAGATTAGACTGAAGATGAACCAAAGCTCCACCATCCTACCTAGGTTTTTTGTGTCTGAAGTGTTCACCTGGCAAAAGGAATAAAACTGTATTGTTTTTCACACTGAATTCTTCAGTCTTTGTCCCTTCAGAATGGGTGCATTGGATCATGTATAGCTTAATTGCAGTCTGAAATCTTCATTGAGTCAACCAGCTTTCAGTCAGATACACTAACTGGAAAATGAGTCTCCATTGTAGGGAATAAAACAGAGTGGAGGGTAACGATTGCACTTTATTTGCCATACCCCATTGCTGGATGTGGCCAGGGATTCATATAGGTGGCATAGAGATGTTACTCCATTAAGCTCAGAGATGGGGATCAGCTCCTTACATCTACTCCTCTTAAAGGTCAGTGTGCTGTCCATATACTTCTCAAACAAACACTTTAAATGTTGCACTTCAGCCTATGGAGAAATGGATCAATTGAGAGATTACTGAAGGAAGATAATTGGTAGAAAATAAGAAAATATGTGTCAATGACAAAGGTCTTCTCACAATCCTTGAAAAATATGCTCTTTATCAGAAAGACAATTGGCTCCTAAAACAATACTGACGTCTCTCTCTCTCTCTCTCTCTCTCTCTCTCTCTCTCTCTCTCTCTCTCTGAGTGAGTAGGGTGAGGTGTGTGAGTGAGTATTTGGAGCGTTTCTTTTATTTTTATTTTTAATTTATTTTTGGGTATTGTATTTCTATCACTGTTGTTTGGGTTTTGGTCTCACAATTTATTAATCACAGATTATTTTGTTTGCTGACGCCATGGCGGGCGGGGATTTCAAATCTTTAACCCGCAAAAAAGGGGTAAAGAATACGGCCACTTTCCCCTGCAACGTGGAGGAGATCGGCCTTGCTGTGAGGTAAAAGGTCGGACACGTCGGCATTAAATAGGCTGCTCGGATGAACAGTGCCGTGGTTATCTTTCTGGACCGGGTGGGGAAGGTAAACCAGCTCCTCGAGACAGGAATCACCGTGAGAGACACCTTTGTACAGGTACTGCCTTTGTCGCAGCCAGCGATGAAGGTAGTCCTGTCAAATGCTCCCCCTCATTTCTGATTTCTGATTTCTGATCCAGACATGGGAAAATAGTGTCCCTGATTCATATGATTCCGCCTGGATATAAGTCTCCTTCGCTGAAACACGTAGTGTCTCAGAAGACAACTTTATATGATACTTAACAAACGGGATGAAGAGTTTAACCTATGATTTCTGGTGAAAGAAGATGATTATGAGTACGTGATTTTTACCACCTCTTCAGCGACGAGGTGCTTCGGATGTCGAGGGGAGGGATACACGGTGAGGTCCTGTCTGGGGAGCGGTGACCCGTTTCCGCCCAGTCCCGGGGAACCCGCAGCCGTTGGAGAGGCGGCTCTGCCAGCTCAGGAGGAGGCCTCGTCTGGCCTACCTGCTGCTGGGGAGTCGGTAGCCTAGTACGAGTGGACGGTTGCACCTCCACGTTTACGGAGGAAAGACGCTGATATGTCCAATCAACAGCACGGGGTGAGTTGCACTGGTGCACCAGGTGTCAGTGTGAATGAGGTGGGTGAAATGTGTGGAAATTGTATGAATGAGATAGGGCAAAAGGTGAGGGGAGAAAAGGACATGGATGATGTGTGTGAACAGATAAATGAATGTGGTGTGGATGAGAAAGAGAATGAGAGTGGTGTTGGTGGACCTGAACGAATTGAGAGTGGTGCAAGAGGCAGTGGAGGAAAAGGGGATAAGAGGATAGACATCAGGCTATGGCGTGAGCAGGTGGAGGACGACACAGAGATAGCGGTGAAGTCAAAAGCAACTAAGAAGAAAGAGCAAGAATAACATAAACGAGGCAAAAAGCAGCAAAGTCGTGGTAGAGCAGCACAGAACAATTTCAGATGAAAGTGAGTGATGAGTGGGTGTCAGGCAGCGTTATTCCTAACGTGAGCAACAGCCACGAAAGAAAACTGTACAGTTCTGAAAGCATTTAAAGGTTTTTACAGCAAACATAAAACCAACACAGAAAACTGTACAGTTCTGAAAGCATTTAAAGGTTTTTACAGCAAACATAAAACCAACACAGAGTTAAAATAACAGATTATTTTCCTGACATTGGTTTGTTTCATTCATCAGCTAAGGCCAGCATGAGTAATAAGGGAGAAGATGGAATAACTACAAGAAATTAACAGATTGAAGAAACTGGTGGTGAAAGCAAAGCAAATGTTAGATGATGGAAAAGGCAGCTATGTTGGTCTTATTTAATTTATCCTGGTTTTTAACATCTCCCTCATCATGGATGTTTTTTAACTAGGTGTTCTGAATGTAAATGGTGCAAGAGAAGCAAGAAAGAATGGGCAGAAAAAGGTGATCCACACAATGCTTTCTGACATGGGGCAGGAGATCACAGAACCAAGCCAGATACAGAAGCGAGCTGTGGGTTTTTACGCAGAACTCTACAAATGTCAGTATGTGGAAGAGCAGAGCCTCATGGAGGAGTTCTGTCATGAATTACAGACCTCCAGGACATCAAGAACTGGCACCCCGTGTCATTACTTTGTGTGGATTACAAGATTTGGTCCAAAGTCTTGGTCTCCAGGCTGGGGAGAGCTATGGAGGAGGTCATCCACCGGGACCAGACATATTGTGTGCCCGGCAGGACAATTGTGGATAATGTCCACCTAATTCTGGATGTTTTGGATGTCTCTAGTTCATTGGGGTTAGACACTGGTTTGATTTCCCTAGACCAGGAAAAGGCTTTTGACCGCGTTGAACACAACTTCCTCTGGACAGTCATGGAAAAGTTTGGGTTCAGTGCTGGTTTTATAGCTAAGACCAAGGTGTTGTACAGTGAAATTGAGAGTGTGCTGAAGTTTAATGGAAGTCTGTGTGGACCTTTTAGGGTGCATAGAGGTGTCTGGCAGAGCTGTGCTCTGTCGGGAATGCTCTGTCGGGAATGCTCTATGCACTCTCCCTGGAGCCTCTACGCTGTAGCCTTAAAGGTTTGGTTTTACCTGGGTTTAGTGAAAGGATGGTTTTATCAGCTTATGCTGATGATATCATTGTTTTTATTAGGAATCAGAGGGATGCAGATCTTTTAACTAACATTGTCAGTGATTTTAGCAGTACCAGGTAAGCCCTCGGTGTTGGTGAATGGTGTGGCGGTCTCCCAGTTTTTTCCCAAGATCTTAAATGGATAAAAGATGGTTTTAAGTATTTCGGAATTTATTTAGGCAAACAAAATGTAGTGGAAAAAAACTGTTATACTGTAACTGAAAAAATAGTGATATAGATATAGATATAATATAGATGTCCATGAGAGGTAGATTTCTGGTTTTAAATAAAATGGTTGCATCCCAACTGTGGCACCGTTTAACCTGTGTAGACCCTCCACCACACACAGCAGAAATACAAAGAAAAATGGAGGATTTCTTTCAGGATGGGCTCCACTGGGTGCCGCAGGGGGTGCTGTTTTTAGCCAGAGTGGAGGGGAGACAGGTTTGGATATTTTTTTATTACTAGTTAAATAAATGTTGCTCAACATTAAAATGCCTTTGTTTGTCAAACGATTTAAATAACAAGGGTATTCATATTTTGCCAGCAGCGTGTACGGTGTGTAGGATTTTAGAGCGGTATGAGTATGGAAGGATATATAAATGAATCCACTGCCTCTGCATCCTGTGTGACAGTATCCTGCACCTTGAACTTTTGCCATCACAGTCCAGCTGCAGCTTGATGAGAAAAAACATTTACACTGACATTTTTTAGCCATTTAGCCTGCCAGAAAACAGCCCTTGGAGATAATAAATCAATAGGACTAAGTTTATTGTACCTTATGTCGCTTGTCAAGCCAGGACTGAACAAATGGCTTCCATCCCAGATCAGTGTAATCATTGTAGACTATCCCACAGCGGGACACTGTTGCAGGAGAGGCCATTGCCAGGTTCTCCACTTCAAATAGAAGAGACACCTATAACATAGGAATTTACATATATACAAATAAATCTGACATATAATTTTCATTCATGATCATTTCACAGTTTATGGTTGATCAAATATGCCACCATAAGCAATACTGTATTACTCTAGATTACTGCCATTGGAAAAGTTACTTCCTTTTGAGGATCCTGGTTGTGCGTCATACTGACATGTCTTGATGGGATACCAGAATCAAATTAAATTTTTTTATATAGCACCAAATCATAACAAACGATTTGGGGGAGTTGGGTGAGAGAGTTCAAAGTTCACTTACTCCATAGCATAGCTAAGGAGTAAGTGAACTTTGACTTTTTAACTATAAGCTCTGCTATATAGAAAAGTTTTAAGACTAAATCATAAATACAGCTGAGTATTATCTGCACAACAGTGAAAATTGATGCTGTGCTTGGTGATAATGTTTTCTAAAGGAAGCAGTTATAGGGTGAATAGGATTGGTACTGAGCCCTGTGGAACTCCATAGTTGGCTATGGTGCACTTGTTAGCATGAACAAACTGATGTCTATCTGATAAATAGGATTTGAACCATATTAGTGCAGTCCCTTTAAACCCAATTTCATGTTTCAGTCTGAAGCCATTAGAATATCATTGGAGACTTAAACCAGCGCTGTTTCTGTGCTTTGATGAACTCTAAATCCTGGCTGACACTTCGAGGAAGCCATCCCTATGCAGATTAATTTAGAAATGAACGGGAGGTACGATATGGATCTATAATTAGCTAAAACATCTGCATCAATTTTCCCTTTTTTTTTTCTAAGTGGAGGTTGATAACTGCAGTCTTGAGAGTCTGGGGTACATAACCCAAAGATGATCAGATTGATCAGATGTAGAATGAACGGCTCAGTTAAATAGAAAATCTCTTTAAAGAGGCTAGTTGGCGCCCTAACCCTTTATTCCTTGGTGCTGTGCAGTCAATTAAAGTAAACTCAAATGTGATGAGGTAATGGCTTGTCAGAAGAGAGTTTTGAGGAAAAAATTGTTAACTTGTCAATTTCGATACCAAATGTCAGAACAAGATCAAGGATATGATTGAAGCAGTGAATCTGTCAGATTTTCAGTTCTAACCTGTTCAGGCATGGATATTCTCTCTCCATTGATGAGTGTGAGCACTTTGTTGTCATCCATGACAGAGTTCATACTCTCTATCCACAGTGTGTCAACAGGTCCATCAAATATAATCCACTTCTCATCTGGTTTCTCATCTAAAGAATGGAAAGGAAATAAAATATGACAAAAATTAAGTGACATTTGGTGCAAATTCGCTGATTTTATTTTTTTTTTTGTAACAAAAGATGCTATTTTCACACTATACTTTCACCGTTTCTTTTTCGCACTTCATAACCAATTTCATTCTTTTAAAATGAAGAATTTTGGTTGAGTGGGCCCTTGGTGAGATTATATAAAAGGGAAGCATCATCAGTCTGCAATCTGTCATTTATTTTAGTCTTTCACTTATATTGTATTACACACACACACACACACACACTATTAGTATAGTGGTAACAGCAGTGATGTTTTAGTGTCAACACCTGCACACGCTGATCTCATGAGAGATGACAGCACTCCATCAGTCCACTCATTGGTGGACAGGTTATTTTCTCCATATAGTTCCTCCAGAGTCATTGCTTTGGGGTTTAGAGGATACTCCTGTTGTTATGCAAAGACCAAGGCATGTAAGAGGAAAAAAAAAAAAAGATGACAAAGTACATCACAATGACAGATTATAATTATTGAAACAGAGAGAAGGATAAAGAGATCTACAAGCAGCAGAGGATGACACAAGGCTAGATGAGAACCTATGAACCAATAAAGCATATGCAAAGACTACTGAGGACAAAAAAATAGAGCAAGAGGAAAAATTCACAGAGCAATAAGAATGACAAGATGAAATGATGAAAGGAAAGGACAATATGACTGTGATTCTGGCTGTTTGCTTTATGGGAGGAGCTAAATTCTGTGATTTTTATCTGTGTAGTTTTTGGCCAAGGGATTTTTTTGTCATTAATTTGTCGGAATCTGGAATATAGCCCTCGAAATTAGACCTCAGCAGCATTAGCCAATAATTCATTGTGTATTAGTTTCCATCCACACCTACCTGGACCAACTGGAAGCCAGGTACTCCTTTGTTGTGCATGGTAATGAGGGTACTTTGCAGGATCTTCCAAGTAACGCTCTTACCGCTGCCTGTCTTCCCTACCAGCATAGAGGAGTGCCGGGAGTTTTTGGTCTCATAAAGTTGGATGACTTTGGTCATGGTAAAAGGAGTCACCTGCAGACTGCTCTGACGAATGGCTACCTCTATGGCCTCCTTCAACTGCAGCAAAATAACAGAAAAGGCAGGTTAACAGTGATGCTACATTGTGATGGTGATACCACAAAGGGTTGGCAGCAGTCATTGGGTCATAGGTTGTCCAGCCTGATCACTAACTCCTCTGTCATTGCAGGTCCTGACACAACCATGGCAACCTATTGGCTTGCAATCACCCTCATTCCACTCATCTGAGTCTCCCTGCCCATCTCCTCACCTGGATCCCACCATGCTCCTCAGTCACTCCTAAAATATACTGGACCAGAGTTTTATCCCCTTTGCTGGATTGTTGAGAGTTTTTGCCTTGCTTTCCAGGGGTCCCCAACTGTGTTTCTGCCAACCTGCCTGTTACGTGAACCCTGCCTGTTTCCCAAGTCTGAAGATTCTGCTTAGCCCCTTGGAGTTGACTGCTTGACTTGTCTGCCTGCCTGGTTTCTGACCCCTACTTGTTTTTCCAGACCTATTAAAGTTTATTGGACTCTGCTC
The DNA here is from genome assembly GCF_900963305.1 of Echeneis naucrates. Lineage (NCBI taxonomy): Eukaryota > Metazoa > Chordata > Actinopteri > Carangiformes > Echeneidae > Echeneis > Echeneis naucrates. The sequence goes on along the minus strand of NC_042528.1, from coordinate 15,074,506 downwards.
CTGTCTCTGAGTTTGTGCTTTTGGGTTCCTCAGATCTGAGTCCATATAACTTGAGTGGTTCTCATGCATGTCGTGTAGCAAGGAAAACTAAAAAAACAAACCCTCTCTGCAGGAGTGCTTGTTTAATTTGCTAGATGATCTTACCTGGTCATATTTTATAATGGGTGTCTCCACAGCAGGAAATAAGTCTTTGGTAATCCCATTGAACAGTGGCACGTCAGTAGAGGTCAATTTAGCAATGTTCATGTCCCTCATGGCCATTAACAGGATCTGCAGAGAGATAGAATGGAAGAGTCAGTCATGATACCACACACTGTTTAGTTTTTGGAGCTTACCTCACAGAGCCAATCCTATAGTAGCTGACAATGTGGATGGTGCCAGTTTTTAGCAACACAAGACCATAGACAAACAAGCCTTAATGCATGCAATCACACCTATAGGCAGTTTACAGTTCCAAATTACCCTAACATAAGTGTCTTTGGACTGTAGAAGTTCACCAGAGAACATGGAGCGAACCCATACAGGAACTAGTGGAACATTCAAACTCCACACCACCAGAGAGAGTGAGAAGGAAAACTGAGAAAAAGACCTACATCTTCATCAGGAATCTTGGAGCAAGAGCAGCGTTTTTTTCCAGCATAACGAAGCAGGGAAGTGAGAGCACGCAGGCCGAAATCATAGTGATCCTGTTTAGACAACTGCTGCGCTGCCAGTGAGTACAGGGCAAACACTTTCTTAGCCAGGACCTTTGCGATCAAAGATGGATGGAGAAAGTAAAAAGGGTTAATTAGGGTTAATTATTTTTGTAATTTTACCTATCCAAACTTCATGTACACATCAGTAGTAAGAAATTATGTTAAAAAAATTAGCAAAAAAAGTCTCAACCAATGAAATTGTCTACTTCAGTGAGGATGAATAATGTATTATAATTTTAGTGCCAAAATCTGTGTTTACAAGGGAAAGATGAAAAGCAACTTATTGTATTGTTATTATATATTGTTATCTTGTTATCTCTGTGGTATAGATTTGGTGCTTGGGAAAAAGAAAATTAAACCAGCTTGGAAACAGATTTTAGTGATTCATATTTTTTATTTTACAGTGTGTGTTTAGAAGTTATTAAGTCACTATGAAGACAGCCTTTGGATTTCTCATAGTAACAAAGAATAATGCTATCCTGTTGTGTTCCTGAACACATTTAAACTCCTTGTCACTACAACCAACCTGCAACCAACAAATCAATCTTATCTTCAGAGCATTGTTGTTGTTAATTTGGTTTCAGAGCTCTAAAAATTATTCATAGCTAAAGCAATGATAATCAGTGGCCATCCTTCTTTAAGTGGCAATACCTTGCAGTTGTTGAAGCCCTCTGCAAACAGTAGGATTTCAGCAATTAGAATAGAATCTGGAATCACCATGGAGATTGGTCTGAACATGGACTTGAGGTTGTCAGGAAGCTCAGTACGTCCAGCAAAACCTACAAAATGTCATAATTATAAAATCTAAGTGACAATTTTTCTCACAGGAAAAGTGCTAATATATGTCTTGGAAATGTCCTAAAATTTATTCCATGACAGGTGTATAACCTGTCTGTCTGTTAAACCCTTTCTGATTCAATTTAATAAAAAAAAATTGTGCATGGATTTTCACATTTGTGTTGACATACCTGGATTCATGGTGATAAAAATGCCACATGACCACAAGAGACGGATGTGCTTTCCATCAAAATGGAACCTCGATTGTTTAGCAGAGAGGGCAGATAGGATGGACAATATCTGCTGGGCAACCACTGACAGCACCTCACTTTTTATACGGTTGAACTCATCAAAGCAACCCCACACTCCTGTCTGTTTGAAGTGGACAAAGCAAGGTATATACAAATTTGACCTTTAAAAAGCATAGTAGGGTAAATTGAAAGTGTAAGCTGACATTATTGTCATCAGACTCCTCTTTACCTGTGCCAGGCCAGAGTAAATGCGTCCCATGGATTTGTAATCTAGACCTTCAGAGCAGTTGATGACAATGACATGCATGCCTAGAACTTTGCCCAAATCCTTTACTGTCTCCGTCTTCCCCGTGCCAGCTGGACCTTTTACAGAGCCACCACGGTGGAGATGGAGCGCTGTGGTCAGGGTAATGTAGCACCTGGAGAGGGTCAAGCAGTGGGAGCATTTGGTTGTCATTTATTCTGATACTCTATTTGGATACAAACATATAAATTTAGCGCAACAATTAAAGAAATTTGTGTTTGTTAGATTCTTTGTTGTAACAATGACCCTGGGTAATACATTTTATACTGTTGGAAAGCCTGTTTGTTTCCCTTTTAAATTTCTAAGGAACATACATTTGTGGGATGAGCAGCAGAGCTGAGTATGTGGGCTGCACCCACGAAAAATTTGTCAAATCTTCTCTTCCAATGCCAAACAGCTCATTTTGCTGTTGCTGTTGATTGTTGTTTTGAGCATCTGGGACCCCAAGGTGTTGCCAATCAGGTGCCTAATTACCACCTGATTGCCTGCACATGGATTGGCATACCCCGTTTGATATGGAAGGGGCCCATATGATAGGGCAACTTCAAGCTACAGCATTATTTAGAGTGAGCCCTAGTACCATCTCCAAAGGGAAGGCCAAGTTCTATAAAATGGGGGATGTCAGAGACAGGCCGCTGTATGGACAGCTTAGGAAGTCGACACCCCGAAACTCTTTCCTCACCCTGCCAGCACTTAGGCACAGTAGCACAGTAGGCTGTCTTCTATAGATTTTCAGTCAATGTTGGCAGGATGATATGGCCAACAGTTCTCTGCCCAGACAATCCAGAACAGACTGCATGCACCCAATCTCCAGTCTCATAGGGTTGCCAGGAGACCTGCCAAGACTACACTTCACCGCTAGGTCTGTTTACGCTGTTGTTGGCAACACGTGGACTGGAACTTGAGCAAGTAGAGGAACATTATGTTCAGCAATGAGTCCAAATTCTGCCTACGGCAGACGGATCATAGGGTCAAAATGTGGAGAAGACGCGGAAAACACCATACTGATTGCTGCAGTGATAGAGTAACATCTTTTGGTGGAGGCAGTGTGATAGTGTGGGCAGCATCTCCCCTATTGGAAAACCAAGGCTTGTCATCATTGGAGGAAATCTCAATACAGAGATTTTAAGATGAGATTCTGCAACCAGTGGCAATCCCATAACTCCACAGCCTGGATTAAACTCTATCCTTCAAGATGACACACTCTTTATATGCTCTGTGGGGGGACTTTGGGAGTGGAGAGGATGGAATGGCCACCCAGACCTGACCTCAATCCCATTTACTTGTGGGATCAGCATGGGCATGCTGTTCGTGCCAGAGTGACCAACACAACCACGTTGGCTGACTTGCGACAAATGCTGAGTGAAGAAAGGGATGCCACAGCAGTGTCTGATCAGGCTGGTAGCCAGCATGAGAAGGTGCCAGACTGTTGTGCCTGTGTATGTTTCTTCCACAAATTACTGAGGCTTGAGGTCGCTCGCGAACGACACTTTGAGAACCACTGCTCTAAAGGGATAAAATAGCAACGAGCATTAAAAAGAAATTTATATAGACAGACTTCAAGCTACAGCACAGTGGTTAGCGCTGTTGCCCCACAATAAGAAGGTCACAGGTACGGTTCCCCATGTCTGCGTTGGTTTCCTCCCACCATCCAAAGACATGCAGGTCTAGTTTAAGTGGTGATTCTAAATTGACCATAGGTGTGAATGTGAGTGGTTGTTTGTCTCTGGCTGTCTATGTATGCTGGCCCTGTGATGGACTTACTGGCTCCTGTTTGTTAAAATGTCAATATGTCTTGTTTATTCAAACTTCAATCACCTAATCCACCAAACAAGAGTCAATGGCAGAATAAGCTGTTTGGCATTGGCAGAGAAGATTTAACTAATTTTTCATGGGCCCAACCCACATAATCAGCCCTCATCCACGTTCCTTACAAATTTGGCATTATTTAAAAGGGATATAAACAAGTTTTCAAACGGTATAAGATTAATTGTCAAGAAACATTATTAGAAATAATCTACCAAACACAAATTTCCATACAGCACTTTTTGTGCTAAGTTTATGTAGAAAATATAATGAATGGAAATCTAAAATACTTTGTTTAAAGTTGTTGCGTTTGTTAGGTTCACATAATTGACTATACAATTAATTGACACCTGTCAGTTAGTGGAGTAATGACGAGTCGTCCAGAGTTACCCAGGTATTCATAGCCATACTTGAAACATGTGCTGGTCTGTCGAATTAGACAATCATTCACATCCTATTGGGACAACATACAAAAATAGTAAGTGGACAAGTTCAGTGGGTATTTTCATGAAAACCAAACTGAACTTGTCATTTTTTAGTGCCCTTTTAACTGCCTCTAACCATTGAACAGTAAAAACCTGGTTTCTACATTTGTTCTGTTACAGGTTCATTCAATATCACTGGAGGGGATATAATATATTCAAGTATATTTCCCCTGCAGGTGTTTTAGCTTCTCAAAATGCAAGCCACATGCACAAATTACCACATCCCAGGTAAAAAGAGAGCAGCTAACACTTATATAATTATAGCTTGTCCCGTGTTTCAAGATTCTTTTGAAAGAATAAACTTTTCTTGCTTACTTTTCTTTCAGAGCATACCTTTTCCCAGTAAAGTCGCAGTTGGCAAAGCCATTCAAAGGCATTGATGTCATTACAGCCTGCTTTGGCCAGCTTGTCAATGACATCCCGAGCATGGACCTCCACTGTGACCAATGCTATAATCTTCAGACGCAGAACATTTGACAGGGCGCTACGTATAGTGGCTGAATAGTGCTGCAGCACTGATAGCTGAGAAAACAAAGGTTTTTAAAGTCTGTTTATTCTTAACATCATTTTGTTGCCAATACATAGAATTGAATGTGCTGTTACATTTTTTTGGGATATAATATGACTAATTTAATTAAATTAGTTAAAATTAAAAATTTAAATTAAAATTAAATTAAATTAAATACTGAATATTCATTGAATTATAACATGCACAGATGCTAAAAAGCTAAAAGAAAATAATAATAAAATAAAAAGTAGACGCAGAACCATTTACATGCAGAGGATAATCTGTATGGAAACAAAATAGTATGTTATCAAATCTTAACAGTGAGTTCACTCAAAAATATGTCCTCTATTCACACAGGCATTTGAGATGAGCTTAAAAAAAAAAAAATCACACCTGTTTTTTCTTTAGGTACTTGAGGAAGGACTTGTCAGCTTTCTCCTTACTGATAATCAGAGATTTTGTGACATCCCTGGTCCATTGGATCTGGCTGGCTGCGATGACCATCTAAAAGAGGATTATTACAAATTTAAGAAATTACATTTGAAGAACCCAGTAAGCTTGTGTCAAGTAAGTTAAAGCTCATGAAAATGGGCGAGGTTATCTTCCTCAGGAGGAATAGATTACAAATTGAGCAAATGAATATAGTACATTAGATTTTAAAGCAGGGTTTCTCAAACTTTTTCAGAGCAGTAGTAATTGTAAGACTGTATAAATGTAACTGCTCATTAACATGTTGAATAACAGTCACAACTTTGGTGTACTGTACATGTTTATCATAAAAAATTGCTGTATTATTACAACAATAAAAAATATGTAGCCTATGAGACGCACCTTTTTTCATTGAAAATGGGGTGTGTCATACACTGGATATGATGTAAAAGGTCATCCACGCTGAGAAGAATAACTAAAACTATAAATATAATGGTGTCAGCAGCTCATGAAAATAAAGTAGGCTATTTACAGACCAAACTGACAGCAATGGATGTTGAAGTGTGCATGTGCAAAAGTGCGTAAACTACCAGCTATTGTGACACACAGATCTGAATTATAAAGATTCACTAACTTTGTTGTTTCTCCACTGGATGGATGAGAGGATGATGCTTTGTTTGACTCTGGGACTGACACAGTCTGAGGTCAGTGAGCTTGGTGAACCTACTGCAACTTTCATGCAATATTTGAGAGTTTTTGGGACTCAAGTAATACATTATAATATATATACATGATATATGCAGAGGTTAAATTGGGCCAGGGCTGTTTGTGGCAACCACTGACAGCACCTCACTTTTTATACGGTTGAACTCATCAAAGCAACCCCACACTCCTGTCTGTTTGAAGTGGACAAAGCAAGGTATATACAAATTTGACCTTTAAAAAGCATAGTAGGGTAAATTGAAAGTGTAAGCTGACATTATTGTCATCAGACTCCTCTTTACCTGTGCCAGGCCAGAGTAAATGCATCCCATGGATTTGTAATCTAGACCTTCAGAGCAGTTGATGACAATGACATGCATGCCTAGAACTTTGCCCAAATCCTTTACTGTCTCCGTCTTCCCCGTGCCAGCTGGACCTTTTACAGAGCCACCAAGGTTTAGCGTTTTTTCCAATGAGATCAACCAAAGCAGCATCGACTTTTATCTTAAGTCAAGACATGCCATTTAAGCTCTTGCGGGCCAGATAAAATAACGTGCGCCTTGAGTTTGACACATATTATAGATAGGGTTAATTTTGTTCAAAAAAAGATAAGAGAACAGAATTTCATCCTCCAATACCAGGGTATTTAATCAGTTAAATGTGCACATGTTCAAAATGGCAAACAAGAATGAACTGTCCACTGCCAATATGCGATGTTGCCCCACAATAAGAAGGTCATGGGTTCGGTTCCCACCCTGGGTCCTTTCTGTGCAGAGTTTGCATATTCTCCCCGTGTTTCCTCCCACAGTCCAAAGACATGCAGTTTAACCAGTGATTCTAAATTGACCAGGTATGAATGTGAGTGGTTGTCTTTGTGTGCTGGCCCTGCAATGGACTGTCAACCTGTCCACGGTGTACCCTGCCTTTTGCCCAAAGTGAGCTTGGATTGGCTAAAAAAGTAATTTGCACTGCTTAAAAATTCTGTTCATTTTTATAAAAGAGAGATAGTAAGTTAAGAACATGAACTCTCCCTGCATAAGCATCAGCCTGTCAATCATAATCATGGATGGATGAATTTACAAAACGAGGATGAAGAGGGAAAAGGAAAGACAAATGTACCTGTCCAGGCCAGTCTCTGACCCATTTGTTTCTCTGTGCTGTTATCAAAGCTGCAAGACAGTCCCTCAGACAGTCCTTGAGTGTGACATGCATAGCCTTCTCAAGGTCACACAGCCAAAACTATGTGAAAACAAAATAGTACTTATTTCTCCAGAATTATGCTTTATATTGTATTAATTATCATACATGATATGATTCTCTCAATTTTATTCATATGAATTTATGGCAATAATCATATCTTTATTAAATTGATCATTATCATTATTACTGCTGTACCTCTACAGATTTTGCCAGTAGAACTGAAGTGTTAAGACCAATATACTCTCCATCAGCAGAGAACATCCCAGTGGCATTTAATACATTGCCCACCTGTAGACATTCACAGTGGTCGGTTTCCTGAATTGGAAAATTAACGAAGAAATGTTTCATTATAATTGCAGGAGTGTAAGAACGGAATTGTTGGAACTTACAGCTAAAAAAACTCATCTAAAAATGTCAGTTGCATCGTATGAAGTAATGTTATTATTAAGTTACAGTTTCCCTGCCTTTTCAAAATGCAACCTCTTGATATTGTGAAAACATTTCTTCAGGTGTGGTTGCATGGCATGCGGGTTGTGTGACTGCCCAAGTATCTCCAGTAAATCATCACTGGAAAGGAAGTAGAATCTTGGGAATATCTGTCTTTTGTTCTCCAGGTACATGTCCAAGGCTTTCTGGATCTCCTCCAACTTAACGCTCATCTCTGACAGCTTCTCTGGCAAGCCTGGAAGACAGAAAGAACCTGGCTGCATGTATCACAAAATTGTGATAATTGTGAGTTCTTATTCATATAAGTAGAATTATAATAGTCATTTTGGCTGACTTCAACAGCTAAATTATAATAAAGCTGTTTATAACATGCTGTGATTATTACTACTATTAAGAAGGTTGCGGGTTCGGTTCGGTCCTTTCTGTGCAGAGTTTGCATGTTCTCCCCGGGTCTGGGTGGGTTTCCTCTGGGTTCCCCCGGTTTCCTCCCACCGTCCAAAGACATGCATGTATAGGTTTAATGGAGATTAACTGAGTTAACTGGGCCCTCGCCCGATGTGTGCTGGGATTGGCTCCAGCAGCCCCGTGACCCGGATACAGTTAAGCAGATGAAGATGAGTGATGAGTGAGTGTGTAATAATCACAGTGCAGATTGCTGTCATCACAATGTGTTTCTTTATTTCTGGGAGTAGCCTTGCTCCTTTTGAAAGGTATTGCTATTTTTCTGGAGAGAGGCATTAAAATTCCTCACTTGTTTTATTCTTATTAGTATTGTATAATATTGTATTGTTAGTGTCCAACCAACATCCTCTTGATGACTGTCAAGAGCACGTTGGCCAGATATTCTGAGCAAAGCCTGTCCAAAACTATTTTACACTTTTTACATTTCTTATTACATTTTCCATTGTTGAGGCTAGCAGATCTAGGTCTATGTGTAATTCTGATAATGTTCTTTACAGAAATATGAAGCATGTCATCATACCAGGGTGCTGTGTTCCCTCTAAGACATTGTTCACATCATGAAGTTGGCTCATGATAGATTTCCAAATAAAACTAACATCGTGAAGTTCTCTGCACTCCTGAGGCATCTGCTCCCTGATGTCTTTTCCCTGGAAAATGTTCTAGAGGGATGAAAAAAGAGAAACAAATGGAGAGTGACAATGCCAAGACATTGGCTTACTGCAGTCAAAATATATCAATTGCTGTATAGAGTTTACAGTAATGCTAAATAATGTCTACTAAAAGAAAGTTAAGCACTTAAATAACAAATAACCACAAAAGCTAATCAATGTGTACTCCAGTCAACCATGAATATTTCGAGACAAATAAGCAATAAACCATATGCTAACGAATGCCTATTTTTAACAGCAAATTCTTTGGCATACAATGTGGGTATTTCCTGCACCTCCAGATACATCCACTGACGTTGCACGTTAAGGATCATCTCAATGACTTCCAGCATCTGGGACATCTGCCGTTCCCAGGAGTCCACCTCCTGCTCAAAGGCTTGGACAAATCCAGAACCCTTCATTGTGGACAGAATAACCTGGCTGTCCTCCAGGGCCTGAAAAACCTCCTCTGTGCCCCTGTGCAACACAGGTATGGGAAGGCAAACATGATGCTTGCTTATTGTGGATTGTGGTCTTGTGAACATAATGGGGTTAATTCCATGTGCACATTTAAAGGAAGTTTAATCTTTATTGATTGAATTTCCTTTAAATTGGTTTGATTTGGCATCAAGTGAGAAAGTTGTATGGAGGAGTTAAGCTTGTGATATTCTCACATGGACAAAAGCTTGGACAAGACGCTTATTTTAATTGATTGTTTATTTTCAGCTTTGAACTACTTGCCATAATTTTGGTGAAAAATTGGTGGAGACATTTGTTAAAGTAGAAATTTTGTGGTGACCAGTTCTGTATTAGTGGTAACTAGATCAGGTCAAACTAGAAAAAAAAAAAAAAAAAGTCTTATGCCCTTATCCATAAACTGATTGTTTTCCAACTACTGTACATTTCCCATTTGACCTCAGGCATTTACAGCATACATGTTTTATTTTCTCTGTATTATTTGTCTCTTTCCCATTTGTGGTTAAATTCCAAAAATTATTTGTTCATACGTGTTAGATATCCTCTTGCTTTGAAACATCCTGTCTTTTTGAGTTAGTTAGCTGCCTCTGCCAAATCAGTGGAAATAAGTAGCTGCCATATTGATTGGTTAATTGTTACTTGCTTAGCTCAACACCACTTAGTCAAAATCAATATTGAGAAACAGACATACACACTCTATAAATCTAATAGGACAAGGCTGTTAATTTTAATTAATGTATGCTTTCTCTTATACTGCCATGCTGCATTACCTTTCTACAGACAAAAGCAAAATGTATATATGACAAGATGGCAGTTGTACTCGGCTATATGATCTTGGATTGCAGGTAAATAAGAAATAGCAAAGACATAAATTGGACATTTTTGATTTTGAGAGGTTCAGGCTGGATTAATGTTAAAGGTTTGCTTTCTCACCTCAAGCAGTAATGGCCTTCATCTTTGTAAGGCGTTATGTCCAAAGATGTTTCCTCCCACGTCTTGGTAATGTTCTTCAGACCCTTAAGTACCAAATGTAAAGTTCTATGTTAGTAGACACCAATGAGATTGCAAAATTAACGGAAATATTTCCAACACAGCAAATTTCATGACTTGATGATTAATGACAGGAAACTATGAATCTTTCAGTTCAGCTGTTTCCTACCATATTGTTTTTGCTATTTTTTTATCAAGATGCCACTAATGCCAAAACCTTCTGAAACATTATTTGAATAAAAAAAAAAATACTGTTTTTTTTTTTTAATCATGCAAATCTCAAATAAATCCTATCACATGACTGCACTGTTCCAGTTTCTAACTGCAGATTGCAGTTTCAGAAAAAAATGCAAATTGTGATTGCAAGTTGAATGAAAGCTTAAGCATAAATGTCCACTATAGTTTTATGTGCATGATTATGTCCATTAAATTGACACTGTTTCTCAAGATGGTTGCCCTAAAGAACCAGGGGAGAAGGCAGAGTGAAGGAGAACCAGTTTGCTACACTTCCATTTTGTGTACCAATTTCCTGGGTAAAATTACAAAAATGCCCCTAAAGCATAAGTTGGATTTCAGGAAGAAGAATTGACCTGTTCTATGGAGAGTTCCTTGCAGGCGGTACCAGTGATCTTGAGGATCTTGTCAGCATACTTGTTAAGTCCCAGAGATATGATCTTCTCCAGGCTAAATTCAAGGCCGTTTTGGTCAAAGGAACACTGTAGCTCTCCACGGATTTGTATCCAGTGTCTGAGTGAAAATTAGCATTAGCAAAATTAGTCTTAGGATTCCCACTTTCTCCAGTATTATAACCCTTATATAACTCACAATCACACATCACACATTTGTGACATGTGAGTTTCAAAAAGATTTTCAGTTCGTACAAGATATGTCTCCATCTATGTTTACAACCATAGTCACTGTGCATGCTTATTACATGCCAATACAGTACTCCAACATTTATAATGTAGTACTATATTTGCAGTAATAGTTTAACTGTCCCAGTATGTCTTTGTATGTATGTTAAATTAAAATAAATTAGTATATGCCCAATTATGTTAAGAACTCAAGGACATGTGTATTTCAGTGATTGATTAAAATGATTGTGGGCAGCACATTGGGGTAGTGGTGAGCGCCAAGAGAGTTTACTCGCCCCAGTGGCTCCCAAGCAATCGGGATCTAGTCAGGGTGGTTGGGTGACTGTCCAAGACAAGAGGCATAGTTGTAGGCAGCAGTTCACCACCAACCAGTTCATGTTTCCAACAGTGACACCACTCAGTGACACACCAGCTGAAAAGCCAACTCTAGTGATTAGCGATTATATTCTGAAGAACGTGAGGTTAGCAACACCGGCAGCCATAGTTAAGTGTATCCCGGGGGCCAGAGCAGGCAACATCCAGTCTTATCTGAAACTGCTGGCTAAGGGTAAATGTAAATATGGGATTATTGTTATTCACGTCGGCAGGAACGACACCCGACTTCGCCAGTTGGAAGTCACAAAAATTCATGTGGAATCGGTGTGTACTTTTGCTAAAACGATGACACTGTAGTTTTCTCTGGCCCCCTCTCCAATCGGACCAGTGATGACCAGTGATGACATGTACATGCATGTCGTCATTTAACCACTGGCTGTCGAGGTGGGGTCCCGAAAACAATGTGGTCTACATAGATAACTGGAAGACTTTCTGGGGGAGACCTGGTCTGATGAGGAGAGATGGTATCCATCCCACTGTGGACGGGGCCGCTCTCATTTCTAGGAATATGGCCGAATTTATTAGAAACCCAAAACCCTGACATTCCCAAGTCCAGACCAAGAGGTAGAGCCGCAGTGTAACACGCTTCTCTGCGCCTCAGTCAGAGTGGTCACCTGTCGAGAATAGAATAGTGTCTGTCTATCTTTAGGTCTATAGAAACTGTGTCTGTCCCCTGACCACCTAAATTTAGAAAAGTTACTAAACCTAAATTAAACAGAAGAGGAGCTAAAAAAAAATAATAATAATAAAAAAAAACTTAACTGAAATCAAAAGAGCCACAGATTTGGTCTCAAATAACTAACTAACTAACTAACTTAAATGTGGACTGTTAAATATCACTATCATCACTATCATCAAAATCTCTATTCATTGCTGATCATCGTATGGATTTATTTTGTATGGCAGCAACCTGGCTGCAGCAGGGTGAGTATGTCAGTATTGATGAAGCTACACCCCCCACTCATTAATTTTCATATCCCTTGTACCACAGGTTGGGGGGGGGCCTGCAATATTTCAATCAAGCCTACTAATCAACCCTAGACCAAAATCTGGCTGTAGGTCTTTCTAAAGCCTCATTCTTAGTCTTTCACACTCCAACTGGAAAGGTGAAAACCCAGTTCTGTTAGTTAGAGTATACCATCCACCTGGTCCGTACTCACAATCCAATCAGACTTTTCAGAGTTTTTATCAGTGTTAGTACTCTGCACAGATAAAATCATTACACTGGGAGATTTCAATATACATGTAGATGTAGAAACCAACAGCCTTAGATTAGTTTTTTCTTTTCCTGCTATTGGTTTTTCCCAGCATGTGAATGAACCAACTCACTGCTACAATCATATCTTTGATCTTGTCCTAACATATGGCATTGAAATTGACAAGCTAACAATTCTTCCTCAAAACTCTCTCATGACTGACCATTACCTTATGACATTTGAGTTTACTTTAATTGGCTGCACAGCATCCAGGAATAAATTCAAATGAGGATTTCTCCCATACACAGGTTGATGACCTTGTGACTAGCACTATGGCCGCACTGTGTTCAAATATTGACGATGCCGCCCCTCACAAAAAGAAAGTAATCAAACAGAGGAGGCTCGCTCCATGGCATAATTCCCAAATCCATGCCTTAAAGCAGACATCAAGAAAATTAGAAAGAAATTGGCGTTCCAATAAGTCAGAATATTTTCACTGAGCCTGGAAAGATAGCTTAAAAAACTCTCCGCAGTCCTAGAAAATCATATTACTCAGCACTAATAGATGAAAACAAGAACAACCCCAGGTTTCTCTTCAGCACTGTAGCCAGGCTGACAGAGAGCCATAGCTCAGTTGAACCAGTGATCCCCTTCGCTCTAAGCAGCAACGATTTTATTGACTTTTTTACAGATAAAATCTCACAATCAGAGAAATAATTAATTAGCTCTTGCCTACATTAGATAATAATCTCCTACTGAATACAGCAACTTCTGAATCGACTGCAACGCCTATTTTACATCTGGAATCATTCTCAACTCTGAATCTCTAGCTTCGAAAGTTTCATCATCCAGATCGACAACCCGTCTATTAGACCCAGTACCAACTAGCCTCTTTGAAGACATTTTTTACTTAATTGAGCAGTTCATTGTAGATCTGATTAATTTGACCTTATCTTCGGGTTATGTACCTCAGATTCTTAAGACCGCAGTCATCAAACCCCAACTTAAAAAGCCTAATCTTGACCCAGATGTTTTGGCAAACTATAGACCCGTATTGAACCTTCCATTCATTTCTAAAATCATTGAGAAAGCAGTAGCAAACCAATTACACGACCACCTGGATGTGAATGGTTTGTATAAAGAGTTTCAGTCAGGATTTAGAGCCCATCATAGCACAGAAACAACGCTGGTTAAAGTCTCCAATGATATTCCAATGGCTTCAGACAATGGATCAGCCTCCATACTTCTCATAGATCTCAGGGCTCAGTGCTGCATTCGATACCATAGACATCATAACATTTTACTACAGAGACTGGAACATGAAATTGACATTAAATAAACTGCAGACATGCAGACATGTCTTGAAGACATAAAAGTCTGGATGACCCAAATCTTTTACTTCTCAACTTTGACAAAACCTAAGTTATTGTACTTGGCCCTAAGCACCTCAGGGAAACACTATCTAATCATCTAATCAGTCTGGACAGCATTACTTTGCCTTCCAGCTCCACTGTCAGAAACCTTGGAGTTTGAAACCTTTGAAAAAGACATGTCCTTTGTTTCTCACATAAAACAAGTCAGTAGGGCAGCTTCCACCTTAGAAACCTTAGGAAAAACAGAAACATCCTCTCTCAGGATAATGCAGAAAAACTAGTACATGCATTTGTTACTTCTAGGCTGGACTACTGTAACTCATTACTATCTGAATGTCCAAACAAATCTTTGATAGGCCTTCAGTTGATTCACAATGCTGCTACACTCATCCTGTCTTGTATTCGTCATTTAGAAAAGAACCTTAAAACATGAACCACCAACTTGTACTGTTTTCCACTTTGCTGTCATGTCTGCAGCAGGTTATATAATGACAGGAATGACAGGTGTTATATGACAAATAAATAAAGACTTACCTGTCTCTCATGGCTGGGTTCTTCATTTCGGCAATAAGAGGCATGATCCTCTTGAACTGCTCAATCTTGCTCTTAGAGACATCTACTATGTCCCATTCCTTCTCCTGCGATCAGACAAAGATGTTCAGACTACTATGCAATGTACTTTTGAGTTCAAGTAACTGAACGCCTACTGTCCATTTTCTAGAAGAAACAGTATTGATGATGCACTGTGACATCACTGTCACCAGAGGCCAACCTGACAGCAGCAGAACTAACCTTTAGCTCTCTCTCAAGTTGATGGAGTTTATTTAACATTTTCTGTGCTGTGCTTTCCATGTTTTCTGTCTGCAGTGTAGCAAACTGACAGGTCTTCCAAATGTTCCAATTGGCATTCCATTTCTGTGTGATCTCCCAGACCTGCTGCAGGTGGTCGATGTCCTGTACAATACGAACAAACACAAGAAAACATGCTCAAACATAGGCAAAATCATTAAATGTGCCTTGCATTGTTGTTACAAGGATAGCATTTGTAACAAAAAACATTTTTTTTATATCCATACCCTACATCCTAATTTTAAATTTTCAAGTGAATTTTTTATTTTTTTATTTTATCAATAAGATTATGCACAGCATATACAATATATATAGAATAACTGTAATTAAACTATCCTAATTATAGCAGTCATATACATTTGTGGCTCCAGATGGATTTTATTTGGTGGGAATCACGCCAAAATGGCTCTTTTAATAATGAAGGCTGCCGAGGCCTGAGTTAAGAGTATTATTGCAGATCTATGCATATCTATTCATTATACATTATACACAGTACAGGCCAAAAGTTTGAACACACCTTCTCATTCAAAAGAATAGGAAAGTTTGTCCAAACTTTTGGCCTGTACTGTATGTAACCCTAACCCTAACCCCATCCCACACACTGAGCTACACCTCACAACATCTGAATTAACAGCTCACGTCATAACCTTATATAGACTACAAAATGTCTCCCTAAGGCTTTGGCAAGACAGCAGTGCGTTAAGACTTTGAGTCAGACCTTCTCGAGCATCAGGATGCTTTTTGAAGGTGGTTGTTCTATTTTGAAAAATTCCAACCCATGGAGGATGGTGCTCTCTTCCTGTTTTAGAGCCTCCAGTTTGCTACGATGACCTGCTATTTGGTTTAAGGCCAACTGAGTGTCAAGTGAACTGCCAAATGGACCTGAAAACCACATACAAAAAGGTATACGATATAAGGACATGCACAAACATGAATAAGCACATTCATATACAAACAAAAACATGCATGTCCAATGAGATGAATATAAAAAAGGGAGGTCATATGATACAATGCCTGCTATATCTTATTGGTTAGCACATACACATATATATACCAAACCAAATCAAATCAGATTTTTTTGCATTTGTCCTCATCGTTGAACACCACAGGGTGTGTCAACTTCTTAGGAGATAGATACACTTATGGTCTTGCAGCTAAATATATTATTATTTCAGTGCATGTGTGTGACCATCACCAGCCCTCCCTGGAAGCTAGTTACATTTGTGTGGCAGGGAGGGCAGTGGTACACCTTTCCTGAATATAGGAGAGAGCAAAGGATGAACAGGGGAAGGGAAGCAGGTGGTGCTGGGTGGAGTGAAGGAGACATTCCAGAGGGTTTCTGTGTAGATACCTGGAGAGATGGCAGTTCAGATAGGTGAAGGTGTCCACATAAAGGGGCTGAGTCAAATGTGGGGTACATACAGTTGTGGTCAAAAGTTTATATATATATATATATATATATATATATATTATATAAATATTTTATACACTTTTTTTTTTTTTTTTTTTTTGGCGCCGTTCTAGCGGCAACCTATAGCCCCAGCTTCTCTCGTGTTTCGTGTAAACTTGTTAATTTGTTGGTTCGCTCTTTTGTTGTTTTTTTTTCTGTTCAATCACAACCTTTCTGTTAAAGTTGCGAAATGGCTTTAGTTGGTTTGGTTGGTTTGGTTTTTCTCCTACTTTTCCTACTTTTTGTAACTTGGAAGATCGCCGCTGGCAGTTGTGGCAGTTGATTGCGCTGTGTAAACCCGCGCTGTTGCCTGGAGACAGGCCTGTGGTCCCGCAGGAGCTACGGAGGAGACGCCGGGGCTGCAGGTCCGGAGCGAAACGGAGGGATAAAAGGAGAAGACACAAACCAGCGGTCCCAGTGATCAAAAAGGGGAAACGTGAGGTCTTTGGGGAACAAGACGGATGAACTGGCAGCGCTTGTGAAGACCCAGAGGAAATACCGTGACTGTAGCATATTTTGCTTCAGTGAAACATGGCAGCACTCGCACATCCCGGACAGCAGCGTTTGTTATGGGATTGTTCTATACTGGTAGTTCCCCCCCCTAGTGTTTGCATGGTAATGGTATGGCCCGACTGAAAACCAGGAAGTGCTGTGTTGTTCATGTCTCTGGCGGGAGTTCTCAATACAGTTCATGTGATAGACTCGCTCCATGTCTCCTCTCCATTTATTACACACAAACATGGTGTCAGAAGTAAATAACCAAGTCCAATAACTAAGTGACACAGAAGAAGACGTCAGCAGCACGATGGCGTCCGCAATACGTCCACCGGGAGAGATGAAATTGTCAGGAGACCTCGCCAACAACTGGGACGAGTTCAGGTCGGAGTTTGAAGACTACATGCTGGCGAAGGGTATAAAAGAAAAAGACAAAGATGTGCAAGCAGCAACCCTGCGACGGGTGATGGGCAGTGAATGTCGACACATATATAAACACAATTTGAGACTTTCAGCAGAGCAGGCAAAAGACCCCACAGCTATCCTTGACGCTTTGGAGGCGCATTTCAAGCCAGCAAGGAACGTGATATTTGAGAGATACATCTTCGGCAATTGCAAGCAGGACGAGGGAGAACCCATTGATGCATTTATAACGCGCCGACGAGAGAAGGCTGCGTCCTGTGAGTACGGAGGCCTTAAAGAGGATCTGATTGGGGACAGACTGGTGCTAGGCGTGTGCGATGAGGCTGTGCGCCGTCGCCTGCTCAGGGAGAAAAAGCTCACATCAGCCATAGAAATATGCCGGGCGGCAGAACTGACAGATTCGAGTTTGAAAGCAATGACACATGACAGACCTCCAGAGACAGTGCATGCAGCAGACAGTCGTCGGCCGCGGGCTGCACCGAGGCAGACCCGCCATGACAGGTCTCAGAACCAGCCGCCTGGCGCGAGTGAAGGCGCAACTTGCAGGTTTTGTGGCAACACACACAGGCGCGGACGTGAACTTTGCCCTGCATATGGCAAGAACTGTCGCTATTGTGGAACAGCAAACCACAAAAATGTGCATGAAGAAGGCCCAAGCCACCAGACAGTTGAACGCAGCAGATACTGAATACCCGGGGGATATGAGCCCGTCTGACACAGAGGCACACATATATACTGCACAGAGCATTGGGGCAGTGCAGGGATGTGGAAAGAAATGGTTCGTTAACATTAAGATAAATGGGGGATCTCAGAGATGCCAGCTAGATTCAGGGGCGACCTGTGATGTAATGAGCGTAACAGATATGAGGAGACTGGCGCCCCAGGCAAAGTTATCACCAAGCCACACCAGGTTGGTTCTATATCCAGGCCAGTCATTAAGATCCATTGGCAGATTCAAGACAGAGTGTGTAGTGAGAGGAAAAATGCACGAGCTGTGCTTTGAGATAGTGAGGAGCAGTCAGAGACCCCTGTTGTCAGGTGACACCTGCGAGCGTCTAGGTTTGATGCACTTTACCATACCTAAGGAGCTACTTATGGTAGGACACAGCAGCTCAGAGTGTCTAACTAGGCAGCATCTTATCAAAACCTATGACGATGTTTTCAATGCACCAGTTGAATCGCTCCCAGGGGAGGTTCATTTTGAGTTAGATAAAGATGTAGCTCCAGTGCAGGCTTCCCCACGTAATGTTCCAGTAGCTCTCAGGGAAGCAGTCAAGGCTCGACTGGACAGACATGAGAGAGATGGACATTTAGCCTCAGTGTCCGAACCAACCGAGTGGATTAGCAACATGGTGATAGTCAGGCAGCCAGAGAAACTGAGGCTTTGCATAGACCCCAAGTCACTAAATCTATCTTTGAAAAGGTCCCACTACATAATGCCAACACTTGAGGATGTCTTATATAAACTGCCCAAGGCCCGTGTCTTCACTCTTGTAGACGCGCGTGATGCCTTCTTACAGTGTAAGCTAGATGAAGAAAGCAGTTACACAACCACATGTTGGACGCCCTGGGGCAGGAAACGCTGGCTAAAGCTGCCTTTCGGGGTATCGGTGGCCCCAGAGTGATATCAGCAGAAACAGCATGAGCTACTGGACGGGCTCAAGGGTGTAGAACCCATTGCAGACGACATACTGGTGGTGGGGTGTGGGGACACAGATGAGGAAGCCACAAGAGACCATGACAGGAAACTGCTAGAGCTCATGGACAGGTGCAGGGAGGTCAAGCTTAGACTCAGTCTAAAGAAACTGCAGTTCAGGATCAGGGAGGTCAAATTCCATGGACACATTTTGTCAGCAGAGGGGCTCAGGGTGGACCCTGAAAAAGTCAGGGCTGTCCAGGACATGCCTCTTCCCACAGATGCTAAAGCAGTACAGAGACTGATAGGCTTCGTGACCTACCTGGCAAAGTTCACCCCACACCTCTCTGAGGTGTGTGAGCCACTACGAAGGCTGCTGGACAGGGACATCCCATGGCACTGGCTACCAAAGCATGACGCCGCAGTTGAAGAGATCAAGCGTCTGGTCACAGCGGCCCCAATCCTGAGATACTACGACGTGACCAAGCCGGTCACCATCCAGAGTGATGCAAGTCAGAAAGGACTTGGCCGCTGCCTGTTACAGGAGGGACAGCCTATAGGGGACGCATCACGGGCGCTAACTCGGACAGAAGAGAACTATGCACAAATCGAAAAAGAGTGCCTGAGTATAGTGTTTGCATGCCAGCGGTTTCACTACTACCTGTACGGGCGGGGGGAGATCACAGCGGAGACAGATCATAAGCCACTTACCTCAATCTTTAACAAGCCCCTCCTCACTGCCCCCAAGCGTCTCCAGAACATGCTGCTCACGCTCCAGAATTACAACCTCAAGGTAATATACAAGCCTGGTTCCGACATGCACATCAGTTACACTTTGAGCAGAGCCACGGTTTCACCACAGAGGACTGACACAAGATACACGAAACACAACATCTGTCACCTGCAGTCACCAGGCCAGGGGTGGACACGGAACAGATAAACCAGGCTGATTACCTGAATGTCACCAGCAGGCGCCTGAGTCAGATCAGACAACACACTGAGGGAGATGACGCTCTTCAGTTGTTGAAGGCAGCAGTGCTTCAGGGATGGCCAGATCGCCGGGAGGACACCCCACTGGCCATCAGAGAATATTGGTCAATTAAGGACGAGATCAATGCACAAGATGGAGTGTTTTTCAAAAGCCAGAGAGTCATAGTCCCAAAATCGCTGCGTGCGGAAATGTTGAAACGCTTTCATGCCAGCCATGTAGGAGGAGATGCCTGCTATAGGCAGGCAAAAGACACGCTGTACTGGCCGAACATGCATGGGGAAGTCAAGGACTATGTGAGCCAGTGCTCAGCGTGCAACGAATACTCACACAAACAGCAGCGTGAAACAATGTTGTCACATGCACTTCCAACGCGGCCATGGCAGATTGTGAGTATGGACTTGTTCAGGCAGGCGGGCAAAGACTTTCTGCTTATTGTAGATCATTATTCGGATTTTTGGGAAATAGAATTGCTCCCAGATCTTTCGGCAGAGACCACAGTACTCAGGTGCAAGGCCCAGTTTGCAAGGCACGGGCAGCCTGACCGGGTAATAACAGACTGTGGACCCCAATTTGACTGTGAAACCTTCAAAAGGTTTGCAAAAGACTGGGACTTTGAACACGTTAAGTCCTCACCCAGATATCCAAAATCTAATGGAAAAGCAGAGTCCGCTGTAAAAATAGTAAAGAATCTGTGTAAGAAGGCGGCCTGTGCAGGCAATGACCCGTGGCTGGCTATTCTACAGTGGAGGAACACACCCTCGGAGGGCATGTTCAGCAGCCCAGTGCAGAGACTGATGTCTCGTAGACTGAGGACCCCGCTCCCAGTGGCTGACAGACTCCTGGAGCCGAGTGTGGTCACCGGGGTTCCAGACAAACTGCGAATCAAACATCAAACAGCCAAGCTTTGGTACGACCGGTCAGCCAGGGACCTACCTGAGCTGAGAGTTGGCCAGGACATTAGAATGAAGCCATTGCCTGGGGACAGGACGGGCAGGTGGAGAAGAGGAGTTTGTATGCAGCAGGTGGCTCCCAGATCGTACCTGGTGGATGTGGAAGGAACATACTACCGGCGAAACCGGGTGGACCTGCGGCCAGCAGAGGTCGGAGGGACAGGGCATCACCCCCAGCAGCACGGCGAGCAGCAAAGTAGCCCACCTGTCGAGCAACCCGGTAGTCCACCCTGTAATGCGGTGGATGAGGTCATAGCCTGTGGCACAAGTGCACAGGGCACCAGGCCACCAGGGCAGAGTGGTCTTCACCAGCCCATGGGTGTGTCCCCACCCACACCAGGACACAGAACGGCCAGTGGCAGGCTGGTGAAGGTGCCAAACAGACTGAATCTATAGACTGGACTTAGTGCCTGGGCTAATTTCTTGTTCGTTAGGGTGGGGTAAACCTGGAATTTATTTTTTACTTGAATTCAAGTTGCAATACAGTTAAACAATTTAGTGCAATAAGGGCTATGTTAAGCTGCTATCTAAAAAAGGGGAGATGTTATGGGATTGTTCTATACTGGTAGTTCCCCCCCCTAGTGTTTGCATGGTAATGGTATGGCCCGACTGAAAACCAGGAAGTGCTGTGTTGTTCATGTCTCTGGCGGGAGTTCTCAATACAGTTCATGTGATAGACTCGCTCCATGTCTCCTCTCCATTTATTACACACAAACAGCATTGAGGTCCCAGGTTACAGTTTGGTACGGGGAGACAGAGACTTTTCCAAATGTCATGAAGAACGTCTCTATAACCCAGACATCGAACTGCTGGCTGTAGGAATGCGCCCGATGTTTACATCCCCCCGTCAGCTGATGCAGCGGTAGCCTGTGAAGTCATCAGCTCCACCGCTGCCAAACTACTGACTGAACACCCAGATGCATTCATGTTATATATTTTTTTCCCTATGTGTAATGCTGCTGTTACACTGCAATTTCCCAGTCTGGGATAAATAAAGTATCTATCTATCTAAAGAACATAATGTCATGGCTCTCTAGAGTTTCCAGTTATTTCTACAACTCTGACTTTTCTCTGATAGAATGATTGGAACAGATACTTCTTTGTCACAAAAAATATTAATGAAGTGGTTATTTTATGACTTTATTATTATGGGTTAACAGAAAAAGTGATCAAATCTGCTGGGTCAAAAATATACATACAGCAGTGCTAATATTTGGTTACATGGCCCTTGGCCATTTTCACTACAATTAGGCGCTTTCTTAGCCATCCACAAGCTTCTGGCAAGCTTCTGGCTGAATCTTTGACCACTCCTCTTGACAGAATTGGTACAGTTCAGTTAAGTTTGATGCTTTCTGACATGGACATATTTCTTCAGCATTGTCCATATGTTCTCATTGGGGTTTAAGTTAGGACTTTGGGAAGGCCATTCTAAAACCCTAATTCTAGCCTGATTTAGCCATTCCATTACCACTTTTGATGTGTGCTTGGGGTCACTGTCCTGTTGGAACACCCAATTGCGCCCAAGACCCAACCTTTGGGCTGATGATTTTAGGTTATCTTGAAGAAATTTAAAGTAATCCTCCTTCTTCATTATCCCATTTACTCTTTGTAAATCACCAGTTCCGTTGGCAGCAAAACAGCCCCACAGCATAATACTACCACCACCGTGCTTGATGGTAGACATTGTATTCTTAGGGTTAAAGGCCTAGCCTTTTCTCCTCCAAACATATTGCTGGGCATTGTGGCCAAACAGCTCAATTTTTGTTTCGTTTGACCACAGAACTTTCCTCCAGAAGGTCTTATCTTTGTCCATGTGATCAGCAGCAAACTTCAGTCAAGCCATAAGGTGCCACTTTTGGAGCAAGGGCTTCCTTCTTGCACGGCAGCCTCTCAGTCCATGGAGATGCAAAAAACGCTTGACTGTGGACACTGACACCTGTGTTACAGCAGCTTTTAATTCTTGGCAGATCTGCTTTTTGGTGGTTGTCGGTTGACTCTTCACCCTCCTGACAAATTTTCTCTCAGCAGCAGGTGATAGCTTGCGTTTTCTTCCTGATCGTGGCAGTGACAAAACAGCGCCATGCACTTTATACTTACAAACTGTTGCTCTTGGGACCTGCAGCTTGAAATGGCTCCAAGTGACTTTCCTGACTTGTTCAAGTCAAGGATTCGCTTTTTCAGATTTCAGATTGCTGAACTCCTTTGACTTTCCCATTGTAGTGTTTGTGGGCGTTTGTATCCAATGAGCCCTATTTTAATGGCCTCAGAGAAGTCACCAGCTGTAGTCACTCATAATCACTCACAAGAAGTTAAGAGGCCATGCTATGGAGCTCATTTCATTGACACAGATTTCTAAGTCACCAAAATTGCTAATTCATGTTGCTGTATGTATATTTTTGACCCAGCAGATTTTGTCACTTTTTCAGAGTTGTAGAAATAACTGGAAACTCAAGAGAGCCATGACATTATGCTCTTTACGAATGTATGTAAACTTTTGACCACAACTGTATATGTGTGTGGTAGGAATAGTAAAAGATTAAGAGAGAATATCTCACCTGTAATGTTGAACTCCTGTACAGTGGTCTGGATCTTCTTCTTGAACTCCTCAAAGGACAGGATGAGGTTGTTTTTAAATTTTTCCTTGTGGTTCTCCAGCATGATGCCACTGTCAATTAGTACCTTCTGGAACCAAACCCATTCCCTATTCAGCACCTCGCTCATATTCAGCACCTGTGAGTTAACCCAGTGGCAGAATGAGACAAAATGTATTCTAAGCCTGTATTCTCTTTTGAGGGTGCAAATGTTTTTTTTTTTTATTTATTATTGTAGTTTGGTGTGATGTTACAAATTCAGAAAAACCTATTCATATCGACAATTTACGCATGTGAAATTGTGTACAATGTTCAACTTTTTTGTGTGTATACTGCTTATTGATAGGGAATACTTACAGCCTGTTCCACTGGAACTTCATATTTATCTAATATAGCAAACTGTTCATGTATGAGAGGAATCTGAGCTTCTATCTTGGCCATATTTGCCTGCAGAGTCTCGAAGAGCTTCAGGCTCTCACCAAGTTCAGCCAGTGTCTGGGGGACTTGTCTCATCCTAACCATAAAAATAAATAAATAAATAAATAAATACTGAAATGGTAAGCAAATATTTCAAATAGTCATCATGGTTCTTCTTTCCTCTATCTCCTTTCCCATCTATATTCCTCCCGGTCACTGAATAGATGAAGTTAAATCAATAATCTTTTACCTGAATTCACCATAAATTAACTCTTTTACACAAAGAGCAGGTGTTAAGCTATACAACAATATGCAGCTATACAAGCTATACAACAAGCTCCACATAATGTTCAAAACATAAATGATCATAGATAATGGCTAAAGGAACAATTGTGAGTGAGTAGGTAAGGATAAGTACATTTCCTAGTCAGAACTCATAATTCTTTCACATTAGGTGCTACTTTAACATATTTAAAAACACTTCAAAATAAATTTCTTAAGGGGTGATTGCAATGCTAAAGATAATGGGCCTCCTCTGTTCAAGAGCAGCTATGGTCTCTCTCCTCCTAACTGAATGTAATTTTTCAGTTTTTTCACTTGTCTCACCTATTGGCATTGTTGTGTAGGGAGGCATGTAGGTCTTTGAGGCGAGTGCTGGCCACGTGGCTGAGCAACTCAGTTAACTTAGTTTGCCACTCACTGCAGTACTGCACCAAGGTAGACTTGAGTGGTGAACAGTCCAGTGTGACAAACCCAATGTTCAATACGGTCTCTTCCTGTTGAACATTATTGGCCTTTTCTGTGTATCTGGGGGTTAACCAGAACATGTATGACACAGGTGAAATATGTCATGCTTCATTGTCATAAAAAACAACAGAAAACGCTGTGTCTCACAACAAAATGGGAGTACAAGTTCACTTGGGATAGTGATAAATTAAAACACATTTAGAATGTTGGCTTGTGATTTTTTTTTTTTTTTTTCAGAATCAGCTTCAGAAAACTTCCAGAAGAAGCAGTCCAACCAAAGACTATTTGAACATTTTTGATTATTGCATGGTACCTGTGTATATCTGCATCAAAAGAGGTAACTGGCGGGTTTAGTCTCTGATAGCGTTGTATAAAGGAGTCCTTGTTAATCTCCCAGATGTCCCTGTATTTGTCCCAGGTCTTGAGATAGGCTCGCAGGTGGCTGGCATTGGCTGCCATCCCTGTGGCAACAGCGGCCTGAATCTTCTTAATCTCCTCATCTTTTTCTGAAGTAAGGATTAAAGAGGACAAGGCCAAGATTTGTGAAAAAATTACAAGCTAATACAAATAAGCATTGCCGCATAAACAGTACAAGTCAAAAGTTTGGACCCACTTTCCAATTCATTTAAAGGGGAATGTGCATCCAAACCTTCCATAATTTTTTACTACAGCAAGTCTACATTTGCATGAACAACTTAAAGAAAAATTACTCAAACCTATATTGATGTGTATGTGCTCGTGCTGTGTCTGCTTGCAGGAAAGAAGTTCAGGTAGTCGTTTAAATTCTGTAATGGTGCTAATAAGCTGGGGCATAATGTTCACACTCTGAGCAAGTTTTCCAAGAGTAGGGGAAAATTCCACCTGTAGGAATAGGGACAGATGCACGGAAACAAAAATTACTGTCTCAACAAAATAAAAGTTTTACATCCCACATTTTAAAGATCAATGAACAAAAAGCAAACAAAAATAAAAACTATAAAAATCACAGATAAAAATCGACTGCAAGGTTTCCAAGGAAATAAAAAGATGATTAAAAAAGACAATAAAAAACGATACAATAAATTAAAGGCAATAAAATAAAAAATGTGATGGTATTGAGACTGAAGCAATAATTATGCATCTCTACTGTGACAAACATATTCCCAAAATTTAAGGGGGTGGGTCTTATTATTAGCTTCAGCATGGAGGAGATAAATAAGTTGAAGGTTCATACAAAAACACAAGAAAACTGTGTTACAATCATAATGGATAATTGAATCTAACCCTGTTAAATTTGGATTTACTTCTGTCTACGTCAAATTAACTGCAGCCAAAACTAAGTAGTGAGCCCTAATTCTGTGGCTCAGCAAAAGACCTGCATCTTGTCTCTAGTTTCAGCAACCAAAGCCCCTCAGTACATCCTGTGGCCTATCAGTAATTTTACAGCAGTGAGGCTTCAATGAGGACCAAACATTTACAGTGAGTTCATTTCTGCATTTTTGCATATTAACTGGCACCACAATGCCAAACTGGATGGAATGTGTGTGTGCGTGTGAGAGAATAACACTGGTGCCTATACTATAAATACTATTTTACTTTGTGTAAAGTTTATATCACACATATGCACATGTAGTGCATGTAAGTCATTATTAAATTACTTAATTGCATTATGAGCGGTTGTTGTTACCCTTGGTGTGGTTTGGGCAGTGGTTTGGCATAGCGTTACCAGGACTTTGAACAAGGGATTAGGTGATGACTTGCTGTCTCCACTGATGGCTTTCAATAGCCTCTTCATTGAGTGTTTGATGTTTCTTCGAAGCGCTTCTTCTACCATGTGATCCACCTTCTCTGTGTAGGTCTCCCACTTTTCCTGGGTCTTTCACAGCATGGTAAAAATGGAGACACTGGGTTGGCTTTTAATAAGAAAGAAAGACATCCTGGAGAAATTAAATACAGCTGCATATTAAGTAGTTTTATAAAGCAGATTGCCCTTGATTCAGTGTTTTTTGGAGGTCCTCTATTCTGTGTAATTTAGTTGAGCCCATATTGTTTTTACTCACATAATGAATTTAATGTAAATATAAACAACTTTTGCAGGTCAAAACTGCATTACTCTAAAGTTGGTAAAGTATATAAGCCTTAGATATAAGCCTTAGAATGTTATCTCGCGAATTTTAGATGTGAAATCATTAGTGAAAGGTATGGTGACAAATAAATAATAGAAAAACCTCTGGTCCACCGTGAGAGAAGATGTTGTAGATAGAGCTCATGGTATCAACAATATCCTGATGTGCTGACTGTAGTATTTGGAGACAGGTCTGCTGGTGGCCCTTATGGTAATTCTCAAACTGCAGGTTCCTTATTATAATAACAGGAATTGTTATTATTCTAAGATGCAACCAACAAAAAGGAATCAAAGTGCATGACCCGTACAGATCTTGCTTTTGGTCAAAGCAAGTGATGCTTTCACTTTACTTCCTCAATGGACTGTAGCAATACTATGATAGTAACCTGTTGAAATATATTGTGGTTTACCTCCACATCTGAAATATCCAGGGGTAGGGAGTGACTAAACAAACTCACACAAGATGAAAATTTTACCCACCATTTTGAAATATTTAATAAATATGACTCAAATACTGTCTACATTATAATTTGGCGCTTTTAGTGTATTAACCATAGCACACTAAAGTAGAAATCAGAGCAGTTTTTACCTGTACACAGTCTTGCTGTCCAGGCTAACCAGCAATGTGTCACTGAGCTTGCGACAAAGGTTGGAGATGCATAGATTGGATACTTTGTATCCATCAACGATCATCTGAAACTGTGGAATATGGAGAGGGGAGGGGAGGTGAATAGAGGAGAGGAGAGCAGCGGAGCTACTCCGTGACTACTCATTGTGGTTTTCCTAATACTTCCAAATCAGGTAAGACAGCCTTTAGGAAGTTTGTTCCTATTCTCTGTATATACAGCCTGAACCAGTGTTTGTCAAATCAATGTACTATAAACTGAAAATTCATTTTACCAAATGTTTAATCTGACAGTCTAGAGATGTGACACATGTAAACCTCTATTCATCTATAGTACTGGCCAAAAGTTTGGACACACTTTCCTATTCATTTGAATGAGAAAGTCAGTCCAAACTTTTGGCCTGTACTGTACATTCATTAGTTTGACTTTAACCCTAATAGTTACCAACGGTGCCAGTTTGAATTTCTAAAGACAGCAACATTTTTTTTACAGTGTTACCGTAACAAAGAAGCCATACAAAAACCCATATCCCCAAAAATACTGTTACAACCTTGTCCATATGCAGGAGACAGTCATGGATTAAGATATTGGAAGTTTCCAAAGATGACCAGAAGATCTTGGTCAGCCCTGGTTGAATCTTCTTATCAATTAAATTAATTTGCTCCCAAAACAGACCCATCTCATCAAGAGACAGCATTCCGATGGTCCTAGTGCAGAGAAACACACAAATTCACACACGGTGGCTGCTAAACCACTCTAAAGTCAGCCAGAATTACACACAATTTAATGTCTGATTAAAAAAAGCTGGACAGATTTTTCATCATGAAGAAACACACTTTTCATTTGGGTACAATGCTGAAAGGCATAGATCACTCAGCCAAAGGTCAAAGTACTTACACCCTCACTAAAATCCATTAACACGCTGCAATCTGACAACTTCACAGTAGGTTATCAACTACCTGTAGCCTACTTCTTATTATCATAATATCATTCTTATTTGATTGAAAAAGAGCCAAGTCCAAGACATAAATGTTGATGATTACAATATAAATAAGCCCCCCTACATCACCCCTACATATTTTTCATGCATGTTTGATCGCATCTTCTGTACGTGTGTGTGTTTGTGCCAGACCTATTATAATTCCTGACCAGTAGCAGAACTCTCTCCCGCAGGGCTCCAAGGTCATCCCTGTTCTGGTAAATGTCAGACAGACTCTGGGGGATGTCAAACTTTAGTTGACTCCAGTAATGGATCTCAGAGAACAAGTGTAACAGGTTACTGGATAACAATACACACAATATGTACACAATTTAGTTTCTTCTTTAATATATTATCAAGTTCAAAACACAATTATATCTCTGCATTCAGCTGATGGTGAGAGTGTATTCATCACACCTGTGTCTCACATAAGGAAAGTAGACATATTGATCTGTGTATGTCAAAACAGTCAAAACAGACACAGTATAAAATACCAGATTAATGTGTTATATTGTTTATGTTACCCACTTGTCAAAGCTGATGTCCAGCTTGGCAGAACTTTTCTTACAGCGCAACATGAGTGGCTGCTCCAGTCTCTTGATATACTGTCCATCCAGGCTTTTGTTCCACTCACTGAAATTTGTCCTTACAAGCTCATCCATAACCTGGACCATCTGGGCATAGGTGTAAAACACCTGCTTATGGCTGTGCGACTGAGGCATGAAGTAAGCCTTCTCAAAAACCTGGAGAAGTAAAAAAAGAGAACAGAAAAGGTAGAAATCAAGAAAACAAGTCATGAAGGATTTGGGGCTTATGTTCCACTCCATCATAGCTAAAAGAAATGGATTGTGCATTATTATGAATTTACCTCCATGGATCTTTCTAAGCGATGTCTGAGGGCCCTTACCCAGTAGGCCTGGCCTGCAAATTCAGGCATATGGTCTACAGGAGGCCTTGTCCTCTGGTTCAACTCCTTGTTGACCATTTTGAGCTCTTTGTCAAAGATCATGTATACTTCCTCTGCCTTTTCTTCTAGAGTGTGCTTAATTCTCTGGGAAGGAGGAGGATGGATGCAAGTGAATAGAGATTGTAATATAAATTGTATGCGTGGTGGTGGTGTGTGTGTCTGTAAGTGACACCTCTCGAATAAACATTGGTCTAAAAATGTCCACAAGCCGCACTCCTTCGTCCACTGTCTTCACTGTCTTAAACACTGAATTGATCAGGTTCTGCATCATCATGTCCAGATCCTTTACCAATGCACGAAATCTGGGCATACACACAAGAACATGAACCCAGACGTGAACACACATCTGTGTAAAAAACAATGAGCTTCTTGTCCACCAACACAGCATGTACTAAAACTTAAGACAGTCTAAAAATGTTGCTTAGCATGCATAAGATAATGAGCATGTACTGTACTGTACATTGGAGCAACTGATTGTCAGGCACTGGTGGATGCTTTCATCAGTGTTCATTTCGTTTGTGTATGTTTTTGTTTGTATTTGTGTAATTACAGTTACAAACAATACACCTACTTGCTCATTTCAGTGCACCATGCACTGTTCTCGACATCAAGCATGCCTTTTCTAACAAAGTGCAGGTCCTGTAGGCCACGATGGAAGTTACCCTCTATCTCAAGGAGGGCACGGCAGAACTCGAGTCCTTTCCAACCACTGAAGATTGGCAGGGCCCTCTGCTGACCATCCTCCCAGCGCGCAAACTGATGCTGGCAGTCACATATCTGAGGGAAGAGAAAACAATTACACCATCAACAAAAAAGGAAAGGCAATTGAAGACTAAATATATTAAATTACACTGGATGATATGTGGTATTATGGTATGGTAAGAACTAATTGTGAAGAAAGACAAAGCAAAGAAAACAAATGCTGACTTATACTTTTTGACATTATTTAAATCTCAATGTGAATGACATTGCCTTGCTGATCTGGTTAGGGAAGACGTGCACAATTATGACACAATCTGACATGTACAGTTGTGGTCAAAAGTTTACAAACACCTGTAAAGAACATAATGTCATGGCTCTCTAGAGTTTCCAGTTATTTCTACAACTCTGAAAAAGTGACAGATTTTGTCACTTTTTCTGTTAACCCATAATAAAGTCATAAAAGAACCAAATTTAATGAATGTTTTTTGTGACAAAGAAGTATCTGTTCCAATCACTCTATCAGAGGAAAATCTGAGTTGTAGAAATAACTTTTGACCACAACTGTAATCTCTTATTATTTACTTCTTTTTTTTTTTTTAATAGTCCTTTCCAACCACTGAAGATTGGCAGGGCCCTCTGCTGACCATCCTCCCAGCACGCAAACTGATGCTGGCAGTCACATATATATTTTTTGGTGTTGCGGTAACACCAAAAAACTATATTTAAAGGCAGCATCCACTGCTGCTGCATCGTTCATCATTTGATTCTGCATTTGCTTATGAGGGTAGACGGTTGGTCTGCCATTGATTTCAACAGCATGAATTTATAGCTGTAGTGTGAACATGTAAATGTCTGTCAAGGTGTTCAGAAATGAAGTCACCTCTTGCAGGTCCCTGAACCGCTGAATGTAAGCATCAACCACCATAAAAAAATTTCTATGGTCCAAAATCCACCCTTCTGAGGAATACCTAAAAACAGGACAAGGATAGGAGAGAAACTGATGATAAAAATTTCTTGTCTTCCTTTAGTTTAACACAAATTTCCAGAAGAGTGAGGTCTGAGGTTATCTGACATACACTTCAAATCTAAGCTCTTCTCCTTCCCGTTGTTCTTTATGGGTGCTTTAAGTTATGAAGTTTTGCTTAAGTTAACAACTTTTCCTCAACTCGTCAGACACACACACACACATATATATATATATATATATACCCGTATAAACTAGTACAATGATTACATTACATTACATTACAATGATTGAAATCAAATATATTCAACTTTGGCTACTTAAGATCTTAAAAGCCCCTTATCACCTATTGCTTTGGGGCTTTGGGGCCTTAATCAGATGATATTTCTCTTACTTGTGGTGTATCTGTGATTCTTCCAGGTATATTTCCTTCCAGGTCAGGCAACACTGGATACAGTCATTTAGATTTTCCTTGCTGGATATGACATAGCCATCAAAGATCCTGTCCACAGAGATGTTTTTGCAGCATAGCCAGATGATCATATTACTCATCTGCAACAAACAAACACACAAAAGAAAGTTATATTTAGGACAACTGGACTTCATTGTAGATTCCTGAAGATGTTTCACTCTCTTCCAAGAAGTGTCCTCAGTTCTGTACTGAAGTAAGGAAGCTTCTTACTATTACAACTTGCTATAAATACGACATAGATGAGTGAGAACCTTTACAAACTTCAACATTTGAAATAATACGTATTTGGAGTACACGTACAGACACAACAAATTGTTTTCATTGTGTAAATTAAACACAAAATTAATCACAACATATATGTACAAATCTTTTGGAGTTTTGTGAGTTTTTGCTTTTAATTTTCTGTAGGATTCACCTAATGCAAAGAAAATATTTTTGCTGTTGCAATTTAAGTGGAATGACACATTTTACCTTTCTCAAAAAAAATTATGTTTGCTGAAATTTGAATAATACACCTGGCCATCTACCGATTTCAATTATATTTCAATTAACTGCACACTCTAGTCTGTATGCTGATTTGCTTCCTAATGTCCTTTTAAGAATTTGCGAAAACATCTTCCAAATGGCAACTAATCACATAAATAAGTTTAAAACCACAGGCTGAAGGAATCATTTGACTGATTCAATGGCATCTCAGCTGAAATCTCTCTTCTTAACATTCTTAATATCTTTTGGTAAAACAATTTTTTGTTAATTATATTACTGTATTTTCCGCACTATAAGGCGCACCTAAGAGCCTTCAATTTTTTCAAAAGCTCTTTGAATGCGCCTTTTAATCCGGTGCGCCTTATATATGGATCAATATTGATATTGATCCATATATATATCTGCCAGTGGATCGTAAATGCCTGGGCTGATATATCAGTGTCGCTGTTGTTGTCTGGCAGTTCAGTGACAATTCCTGCCTTCCTGAAAGCTCGAACCACAGTTGAGACTGACTCCATTAATGACGACTTTGATGAGAAAGCCGGGCGTGTTGGATGCCGCATTCGCCCAGCTGTTCAATTCGGACACTGAAGAAGAAGAATTCGAGGGATTGGTAGATGAGGAATGAACTGATAAAGTGAGCTTTACGTGTTTCTTTTGTGTGTTTACAGTTGAACAAGGTTGGTCATATTGTGAATATGGACATTAACGCGTAACGTAACGTAACGTAATCCCAGCCTCTACTGTAGCGCCTTATAATGCGGTGCGCCTTACATATGGAAAAAGTTTTAAAATATGTCATTCATTGAAGGTGCGCCTTATAATGCGGTGCGCCTTATAGTGCGGAAAATACAGTAATTATTTAAATAATTTATTTAAATTAGCCTAAGCCCATGTGAAAGAGGTTAATATCAGGCTTCAGCTGCAGGTTCTGATATCACAGAGGCAACTGACCATAGAAAACATTCATTATCCCCCATATTTACATTGCACTTTTGATAATAAGAATATAATTTAGAAACAGTGATTGTATTCTACAGTACAGGCCAAAAATTTGGACACACCTTCTCATTCAAATGAATAGGAAAGTGTGTCCAAACTGTTGGCCTGTACTGTATGTAAAACAAAAAGAGAGAGTGAAGAAGAAGAAAATTAAATGAAATGCCTTATCAGCCCAAGACAAAAATCTAATCCAGGTGGAGTGCTCAACTACCCCAGAAGGAAGTTCTCACAGAAATGTTATGAAATTTAGTTACCTTGCAGAAGAGACCATTGATTCTCTCGCTAGAGTAGTAATGTTTAGAATGTACCCAGATAATGCGTATTAGCCTGATAATATTTCTTATTTTAGAAGTAGCTTGGCATGGCTTGAGCTGGGTAAACTCTTCACAAGGTTCCTTCAATATAGACAGGAAGGACAGGTTTGACTGTGCCTGCAGAGAGCATTCCTGTGAAATAGAAATGAGATATGACTGGTTAGCATTATTATTACTGCACTTTTGATATTTTAACTAAAACTGGTAGAAAAAGCAAAAGTTCCTAATTATATTTAATTAAATTAGACTTGATTTTAATTTTAATACTTGTTAGTATATTGGACAGTATCTCTGCCTGTCATACATGGGGAGGGTTGCATCAGGAAGGGCATATGGCGTAAAACTGTAGTAAAATCTAATCTTGCAAGTCAAGCTGACTTTCTGTGGCAACCAGAAATGGGAAAAGGAGACACACACACACACACACATACATTTGATTTTAATTTCAGAACTAATAATCGCAGACTTTCTGTACCTGTGTTTCCAAGGCCAGTTTATAGAAGCGCTTTAGATACAGAGACTTGGAAAGTTCCAGCAAAGTTTGAACATGCCTGACCACTGGCTTTTGCAACTGCTGACTGATGTTCACCAATCTGGCAGAGCGACTCTTCCAAAAAGTTATCTCGTGCAGTGGGTCACAGTTGTCACCCGTTTTTGTTACTTCTTGAGCATTCAGGAGAGCCTTGATCTTATCTGTCCAGTGGATGACGACAGCTGTAACAGGAAGAACATGCAAGTGGTTAATTGCTGTACAAATAAATAAAAGACAGAGGAAATGTTGTAACAAATAAGATCAGAGTTAGGAATGATGTGAAAACCTGCATTCTTGACAAGATGTTGAAATAAAATGAGAGATTTTGTAGGGAAAAAATTAAAAAGGACGATGATGAATCAGTATAAGTGATAGAACACGAAAAACAGGTAACTTGAATTTGGATTTAGGGCTTACATTGTCCACTGTGTCCTCCTATAGACTCCCATATCTGATACGGACAGCTGTGGTTTTAAGTTTTTTTTTTTTTTCCTAGATATTAATACAGGGACTTTGTACAGACGAAACCCATAGTGACAGGTGGCAAAGGATAGTACACACACACACACACACAGTATAAATGTATATATACAAAGACTAACCCTCCATTCTCTGTAGCAACTTTTTGTCCTTGATGGCCTCCTCAGGCATGCACTGTAGGCCTTCCATTGGTATGTAAAGGACTGTCTTATCCATCTTCTTATACACATCATCTGTTCAAATATAAAATTAAACAAAATGTTATACTGAAGTGTACATATGGGTCTGTGAAATTTTCTCATAACTTGAACAACTGCACATTGCACTCACTCAAGCCAAATGTGACATTTGTCTTCTTTTGCCATTTGTCTTGTCTTTTTGATAATTTCTACCTAATCATCTTGGTATGAACTTCCTCACCAAAGGGTTAGGTTTCTGCAGTCCTCAGAAGCAGCAGATTTTTCATCAGCACAAACATAAATCATCAAATCTGTTCTGGTCTATTGTCTCTGAATTTCCCCATCTGAGAGACTAATTAAGGATTACCTAAACTTTTCATATCTTATTCAATTGCTTTATTCAATTGCTTTAGTGTCAATAAAAAGTTTCCTGTAAGTAAAAACAAAGCTATTGATTTCAGTTATCGTTTTGTGTTTTTCTGGTTTCCTCTGAGATAGCTACCTGTGAGGTTAAGGATGTGGCAGTGCATGGTGTCGAGAAAGTTGTCCTTGACGCTCTTCTCTTGGAAAGTGCTCAGGGCAACCGCAGGAGCATGCAAACAGTTCATGTAATGAAGCAGACTCAGAGTGGGGTTACCCCACACTGTAGCAAATTGTACGACGGCCTCAAACGTATCTGGTGTGATTGTAGATCCTGGCATTCGAGTAAAATAGTTCAGCTGCTCCAGCATGTGTCCCTATGTAACGATTTTTTTTGGGTGTGGTGATGAAGACAAACAGAACATTTGTTGATTAGAACATATTAGCATAATTAAACAGAGAATGAGAAAAGAACACTTCAGCTCCTCAAACAATTGTTACAGAGCTGCTCAAAGGAAAAATCACATAACAATCCAGTTTTCTATATTTTGTAAACTTAAATCTACGATTAATAATTACAACCACATTGATATTAATTCAATTCATTAAAATTCATAATGTTGAAAAGAAAATGTGTCCTACCAGTGAGGGCATGGAGTACTCCACCTGCAACAAACCATGAGTGTCCTTGTAGACCACAACAGCTGGGATAGAGGTGTCCACAATAAATTGATCCAGAGCTCTCTTATTCTGCTCTGTCCACGACTCTTCTGTTACACCAGAAATAGTTACACAGCGAATGACTCTCTTCCAGTTAAAGAAAATATGAAAATTTGGGTCAGAGAAGAAAAGGAGGGCGTTATTTAGTTGTTACTTATCTCATTGAATAATGTCCATACATAGCCAGTACACAGGAAAGACAAAGGTAACATTAAAAATTATAACTGATCAAGCAGCTTTACCTGACGAACCGATTTCAAATATGTCTCTTCCATTTCTCTCAACGTCTTCACATCATATATTTCTTCTCATGTTCTACTGTAAAAGAGAGAACTAAACCCTTAATGGAAAATTATTTACTCTCAGATGATAGCGTATTATATACAAGATACATAGATCCTCACTTTCATCATTTTTTTTTAACGGTTCTGTTGCTTGTAAAGCATCTACTCACTGACTAAAGGCAACGGTTAATGACAGGGACGGTGCAAACTGATGTAACACGGAGCGCGGCTTAACGGCTTCGACGATAAAATTGGCTCGAGCTGTTTCAGACCCCCTTCGGAAACAGCCTTAATCAAGAATTAAATAAAAAAATTACTTAATCTTCATTCATAGCCTTACCTTAACCCATTAGACGATTAGGCGACAAGGGCAGCGACCCTTCCGTTCGTTAGAAGCGTTATAAGTTAAGACAAACGTTTGTTGCTTCTAGGCTGTTTCCATAGAAACGTTTGGTTGCCTGAGGTAACCTGAAGTAAACACAAATCAAATCGGGTGTCGGCAGTAGTGATGGGAATTCCGGCTTTTTTAGAGAGCCAGCTCTTTGGGCTCGGCTCACTAAAAAGTGAGTATATGGCCTCATTTGTATATTTAACAAACTGAACTCAGAGCATAATGCTGCAAATATTAAATTATAAAGTACAAACAATTGTGGCGTCAGGGGGGCAGACTGGGAAATTGCAGTGTAACAGCGGCATTACACATAGGGAATAAAATATATAACATGAATGCATC
Source organism: Echeneis naucrates (assembly GCF_900963305.1). NCBI lineage: Eukaryota > Metazoa > Chordata > Actinopteri > Carangiformes > Echeneidae > Echeneis > Echeneis naucrates. The sequence continues at coordinate 15,038,054 of NC_042528.1, read as the reverse complement.
TGGGTGTTCAGTCAGTAGTTTGGCAGCGGTGGAGCTGATGACTTCACAGGCTACCGCTGCATCAGCTGACGGGGGGATGTAAACTGTACGTGAACTTCTTTACTTCGCATTCCTACAGCCAGCAGTTCGATGTCTGGGTTATAGAGACGTTCCTTCATGACATTTGGAAAAGTCTCTGTCTCCCCGTACCAAACTGTAACCTGGGACCTCAACGCTGCTGTCCGGGATGTACGAGTGCAGCCATGTTTCACTGAAGCAAATAATGCTACAGTCACGGTATTCCCTCTGGGTCTTCACAAGCGCTGCCTGTTCGTCCGTCTTGTTCCCCAAAGACCTCACGTTCCCCGTTATGATCGCTGGGACCGCCGGTTTGTGTCTTCTCCTTCTTTCCCTCCGTTTCGCTCCGGACCTGCAGCCCCGGCGCCTCCTCCGTAGCTCCTGCGGGACCACAGGCCTGTCTCCAGGCAACAGCGCGGGTTTACACAGCGCAATCAACTGCCACAACTGCCGGCGGCGATCTTCCAAGTTACAAAAAGTAGGAAAAGTAGGAGAAAGACCAAACCAACCAAACCAACTACAGCCATTTCGCAACTTTAACAGAAAGGTTGTGATTGAACAGAAAAAAACAACAAAAGAGTGAACCAACAAATTAACAAGTTTACACGAAATACGACGAGGAGCTGCGGCTACAGGCTGCCGCTAGAACGGCGCCAATCAATCAATCAATCAATCAATCAATCAATAAATAAATAAATAAATAAAATTAAAATAAAAAAAATAATAAAATAAAAAATAAAATAGCTCCCCCTATAATAATCATAGCAACCCCAAGAAATGTCTATATATATACATTTATGCTTAAAATTACATTATTAAATGCCCCAAAATTCAAAGTACCTTCTCTTAGGTGTTGCGCCTCCCCATAGCACCTGCAACAGGAAATCTCTGGAGCAGCCACTGAGTACAAAAACCCAAAGACCCAACTCAATTAGAAAAAAGGTCCAATATCCAATTGAATGTCTATAATTTATAAGCTTTGAACTATTTTAATTGAAACAACATAGACAAGTATAAAGAATCATACAACAGAATATAAATTAAAATGTGTTCAACAAAAAGAAGAATGCAGCATCCAAATAACAGTTTTCGCTACTTGTTAGAAGATTGGCATTAAGAATAACCAAGAGCCTCAGGTTTGAGGGGTTGATCCTGTTTCTTTTCTCTGTTATTATTACCTGCCCTGTTTTGGAGAAGATTCTCTCTGATGGGATGGAATTTCCTCCAGAGCTCCAGGAGTTGACGTCACACTATCCCAGAATGCAATGTAATTCACTGCGCCACCATTTTTGCAGTGAAGAAAGTTTTCAGTGGTTTTAGGCTCTCGGAAACCGTTATCATGGTTGTTGTGCACCAGGGTGCACAAATAGCTGTGCTAAAAACAAAGGTAAATCATTTTACTGCATCCCTAACAATCCAGAAAGAAGAAATAAGTGGCTCAGTGTGATAAAAAAGAGCCCAGAGTAGGACAAAACTTACTGAAAGATGAGACCCCTAAGCCAATGGATTTTTCCTTTGCAGTGACCACGTCACATCAGGTAAGTTTCGCTAGCTAATGTTACAGAATTTCATTGTTGTCCGAGATCAATCCCAAAGTTGTGTCATCTGCGAATTTAATGACTGTGGAGAATGTGGGAGTGCAGTTTGATGTGTATAGTGAATATAATATGGGAGTCTGACTGACTATGGGTGTTTGATGAGAAAGTCTTAAATCCACATACAGAGTGCTATTGAGACCCAAGCCTAGCAGTTTGGTAACGAGTCTAAGCTACTAGTAGGTATGATTGTATGATTGTATCTACTAGGCACTGGTATGATTGTGGCTGATTTAAGGCCGGTGGGTACAGCAGCCTGGGACAGTGACAGATTGAAGATGTCAGTAAATACCTCTGCAAGCTGATGGGTGCTCTGATTACTTGCCCTGGGACTCCATCTGGCCCTGCAGCCTTCCTGATGTTCACCAAGCTGAAAATCCTTCTCACCTCATGGATCTAAACAGACGGGGAGGGGAGGGCAGCAGCAGCATCCAGTGAAGGCTCAGTCCCATTATCACTCTATGCAGTTTCAAAGCATGCAAAGAAATTATTGCGCTCCTCAGCCAGATGGGTGTTACTGTGCTGGGTCCCTGTTCCCAGGCAGGGAACCCTGTAGCCTTGATGCTGCTCTTCAGGCTATGCCTGGCTGTGCTGTATTGCTCTCTGTCCCCTGCTCTGAATGCTGCATTGCGCTCCTTCAGCAGCACCTGGACCTTCTTTGTCAACCAAGGTTTCCTATTTGAGAAAACTCTGATGCTTTTCTTGGTAGTTATATTGTCAGTACAGATCCTGATGTAGCAGAGAACAGCGGAGGTATAAGTCCAGGTCAGAAAAGAGACTCCAGTTTGTCCTTTCAAAACAGTCCTGCAGCTTTAAGAAAACATCCTCAGGCCAAGTCACAACAGTTCTGGTAGTGGGCTTCAGGTTTTTAATAATGGGGTTGTATGCTGGGGTCAGGAAGAGTGACAGATGGTCAGACTGTCTGAGGTGCGCTAGGGGGAGGCTGTGTATGCTTTGGTGATATTTGAATACACACAGTCCAAAGTATTATTCCCCCTGGTAGCACACTTGACATGTTGTTGGAATTTGGGCAACACACACTTCAGGTTGTCATTATCGAAGTCTCCAGCAGATATAAACACACTGTCGGGATATGTGTCCTGTTGTTTATATTTAGCAGTTCACAGGTAGCCGAGTGCTCGCTTAGCATTTGTGTCCGGTGGTATGTAGACAGCAGTCAAAATAACATAAAATAACAATAGCCGTGACTTTTACCGGACTCCTTGTTCCTGTCATTGCAGTGTGTGGAGCTGCCGGATAGATCAATAGTGTTATCTGGGATCCCCGGGTGAAACCAGGTTTCTGTGATGACCATCACGCAAGCATCCTGAGTAGTTGTCCAGGTTTCTAAACTCAGTCTCAACTCGTCCATTTTGTTACTCAGGGACCTGACATTGGCTACGAAGAGGCTGGGAAGCAGTGGTCTGTTCGGTGCTCTCTTTAGCCTAGGCAGGTTACCTACCTGACACCTCTTCTGTTTGTGTTCTCTCCGCAGCTTTTTGGGCCACCTGGCCAGCAGGGTAATCCAAGAGGAGGCCAGTGCTCGCATTATCTTCACTGGATTCCGATGCAAATTATGAAAGGCAACCACAATAGGTATTTGGTGCCTTATGCCGATGTTTAGGAGATTGTCTTGATTGTATGAGATAGCAAACCAGGTTTCTGTGATGACCATCACGCAAGCATCCTGAGTAGTTGTCCGGGTTTCTAAATTCAGTCTCAGCTTGTCCATTTTGTTACTCAGGGACCTGACATTGGCTACGAAGAGGCTGGGAAGCAGTGGTCTGTTCGGTGCTTTTTTTAGCCTAGGCAGGTTACCTACCTGACACCTCTTCTGTTTACGTTCTCTCTGCAGCTTTTTGGGCCACCTGCCCAGCAGGGTAATCCATGAGGAGGCCAGTGCTCGCGTTATCTTCACTGGATTCCGATGCAAATTATGAAAGGCAACCGTAATAGGTATTTGGTGCCTTATGCCGATGTGTAGGAGATTGTCTTGATTGTATGAGATAGCAAACACACATGAAGATTCAGGGAGCACTGAGCCACTGCGTCTGTGCGCGCCACCATTACCGCTATGTTGAAACTACATGACCAATGGAAAAGCACTCTATAAATGCAATATATTATTATCATCAGAAAACGGTACCTAAGCTATCTAACGTTAGCCTAACGGGCTAACTGTTACACTGCCCATTGGCTTAGTTTTAACGTTACATAAAGCGACACTAATGGTTCCAGTGAGGATACAGGATTTCATTAGCTTTCCACAGCTGAAGGGTCATTACAAAGCCAGACTGTGTCCATTTGTAGCCCTCTAGACCTTAGTATGCCCTTAGGGAGGGCATGGGGTAGTAGATCAAATCGATCTGGGACGTCCTTTTCAACGGAGATATGAGTAAAAATCCCCCTGGGGGCATTATTCAGGTAGGTAAAATTTTATCTTTTTTTTTTTTTTTTTATGTAGAGACCAATTTCATCCGAGTTAAAGTGAGACGTAAAACCCAGAAGACTTAAAATCTGGTGGCCATAGCCATTTTTGGTTCCATTTACTGCCAAAATAGTGCCATAAACAAAAGAGGTCACGTCTGGAGCTCTATAAACAGTCTCCATGCCATCACGTGTAAGATGTGGGCAGACTGAACACCTTGGTCTCCCACCAGTGCAGTGACTCTGTACTTCTCTGGAAAAGGGGCTCCTCAACTTTCCAAATTGTTGTCTGTCTGGAGTCCCTCTTTCATTTCCCTTCCGTTTGTGTGATCACTGTGCTGCGTGCAGTAGTATGGACTGTGCAGAGGACGAGTGTTTTGTTGTTCGGGAGTGTTGTAGGATATGCCATGAGACCTGGCTTTGTATGGGCTGTTATATGATTTATATTAGCTGTGAATAAATGTACCATGTAGAATCCCCACCACTTTGTCTCCTGCCTCACAACATTATTTATGTTGACGCTATGTTATTGGCATCTGTGGCTAAGCTTCCCTCCAGCTCCATGTTAATCAGGCTTTACAACTGGCACCCCAACATTATTTTCTAGGCCTCACCTGGGCACGCTGACAAGGACAACTTCTGCTGAAGCTAACGTGAGTACAGGCGAGAGTATTGGAGCTCGCCTCATGTTTGTAGCGTGGGATTTGTGGACTTGGCATTACCTCCCTTCGTGCTGCTGAGTGTAACAACAGATTGGTTTCTACTGACTAGCTGACTCGGACAATTAAACAGGAAATTTAAGCATCGTCTTCGGTCCCATGCAAGCCTTTCCAGCAATTTACCTTGGACTGATCACCCGTTGCCAACCTGTTTTGTCCCTGTTCCTGCCTGCTTGTCTAGCCCTTGGACTGATTACCAGATCCTGACCTGTTTCTGTTCTGACCCTGCCTGCTTGCCTGCCGGCAACTGACCTCGCCTTCAGTCCTGACAACAAGACAACCCGTAAGTCCCTGCTGTACTAGCTACCTGACCCCTCGCCTGTCCCTGACAATCCAACTGAATGCGCTCTTGCTCGTGTTGGCCTGAGCACACTAAGGACTCTGTTTCTGCTGAGCTGAAAACATCACCACCTCATGGCCTGGTGGTGAAGTCTTGAACCGACTCTCCCATAGGAGACATGGGTTGAAGCCCCAGATGTTCCTTCAGCTGCTGAGTATAAAGATTAAAGAATAAAGATTCTTTACTGCATCTGCCTGCTGCCTCGCACTTGGGTTTGTTGAGTTCCAAAAGTGAACTCGCACATTTGTTTGATGAAGGATGCAGAACATGTCCAAATCAATTTCATATATTTTATTTGAACACTAACAGTTAAATATACTGTAAAAAAGAGATCGTTCACAGAGCTCTGGACCAGACGATGTTTCCCTAACAAGCAGACAACTCCAGCATCAGTTCACGAAGTCTGATACTCTATCTTTCCCTGGTCCAGTTTAAGTTTTGATTATACAAAGGAAATGAAGTATGTCCCACAATCAGCCTTCAGTGGCTGTTGATGGTCCCTGTTTTCTATGGATGAGGAAGGAGAACAGACACAAACTACAAAGTCCAGAACCCCAATGCATCTCATTCATTTAGAAATAAAAAGATCATATTTATAATATATACTGTATATGGATATTTCATATACAAACATGTAAAAGATATCAAATTAGATATTAAAGCAATATGTTTTTCATTACGTTAAAACAGCATGATTATCAATTGTACAAAAGTATGTCAATAACATAAGGTCAGACATGCCAACAGGTTCTTTCCTGTGTTGCTGGCGGTGACAGCACTATCTGGCCAAAGATGGACCCTGCAAACAGCTCAACACTCAACAGACTGGAAAAAACTCAGCACATGCTTCGTAGCCACGAGAGACTGATTGCTGCATCTAAAGGCAACGTAACATGGACACTGGCTCAAAGTTTGGCAGGAATGGTTGACCAGCTCCAGTGGCTACCTTTCACCAACCTTTCATCTGCGTGTTTGTCTTCTATTCTGGTTGCCGCTCCTAGCTACTGATGCTCCTGAGCCATGTGTAGGGACGCCTGAACACTACAACGGGGACCCAGAGACCTGCGCCTCCTTCATCACTAACTGTACCCTGCTCTTCGCCCTTGAGCCACACACGTTCACCACAGAACTAACCAAGGTGGCATTCGCCATTAACCACCTGACCAGCTGTGCACAGTTGTGGGGAACAGCAGAGTGGGAACGACAGTCACCAGCCTGCCTGAGTTTCCCAGCCTTCTCAGCAGAGCTTCATAAGGTTTTTGGCCAAACTCCTGCCCTATCTGAAGTCGCTGGTGAACTTCTTAACCTGAGTCAAGGGCAGCAGTTAGTGCCAGACTTCTCTATAGACCTTCGCACCCAAGCTGGCCAATGCAACTGGAACCCCACTGCCTAGATCGTTCATGCCTTCATGCATGGCCGACTACATCAAAAGAAAACTGGTGTCACGAGGTTCCTACCTCTCCTGATGACATCATCAACCTGGCCATCCGCATTGATCTCAGGGTTCAGGCTCAGCGATGGGAACGATGCCAGGGAGCTAGCCACCAACCCCTGCAGCTGTGATGCACCTCCCTTACCCTCGCAGAATGGAGGCGACGTCAGTTAGCCCAGCTCTGACTGTATTGCGGAGAAGGACATTTTATCACCACCTGCCGAGTAAAAAGACAGAACTGACCCCTAGTTGAGGAGGTAAGGGTGAGCTCAGTAACAGGGCCACCATCCAAGCCATGTACAGCTAGGGTGGGATGTTGCTGACCTTAAATGAGGAGATAGTCAGACAATGGAAGGAACACTTTGAGGAAATCCTGAACCCAATGTCAACACCCTCTGAAGCAGAGACAGAGCTGGAGCATGGAGTCATCGGCAATTTCCCTGAGGGAAGTCACTGAGGTAGTCAAACAATTCCACAGTGGCAAAGCCCCAGGGATTGACGAGATCTTTCCTGAAATGTTGAAGGCTTTGGGTGAGGAGGGGCTGTCGTAGATGACACACCTCTTCAACATTAGGGACAGTGCAGGAGTGGCAGACTGAAGTGGTAGTCCCACTTTTTAAAAAAGTTTACTCCCTGGGAAAGTTCACTCCAAGGTGCTGGAAAGGAGGGTTAGGCCGATTGTTGAACCTCTGATTGAAGATGAACAATGTGGGTTCCGTCCCGGTCGTGGAACAATGAACCAGCTCTTCACCTTGTTCGACATGTGCTTTGTGGACCTGGAGAAGGCATACGACCAGGTTCTGGGCCTCCTTGCTGAAGTTGCTACCCCCGTGACCTGACACTTGGATAAGTGGACGAAGATGGACGGGTGGATGGATGCACATGAAATTCAACTGCAGTGCTAGGTGTATTTTGCAAGAGCTATTGTTATTTGTAGTGTGAAGTTAGTTTACTTTTGCTCAGAGACAGTGTTAGAGCCGATTTCATAGTGTGTATTTGATTTAAAGTGTTAGTATATAATGACAACTCATCTAAATGCACAAGGTTACAACTTTGGGTCTGACTCTGACATGGAATTTACATGTCTGAGTGGGTACACTGTCCTTCACCATACTACTGCAAGCCAAGCTCAGGATCTGCAGTCAGAGGATGAAAGACTATGTGAGTGTCTGCATGACTCTCTGGAACTACAGCGCAGCATACTGGTGCTCATGTTTTACACTCTCTGACTCTTTTCTGCAGCCCCATTCACTCAAGCAGAGCAACACATCTTGAGTGATCGCCACTGCATTACATCATGCCAACCTCAATCCCCCTTGTGTTTTCTGGCAATAGTAAGATGCCCCCTGAAGACGGGTTGCAGGCTGTCAACATCTACAGATCCTCACTGAACTTGTCTGACATACAGATAGTGCATGAGCTGCCACGTTTCAACTCAGTTCAAGTCATTTTTCAAGACTGTTTTCTGCCATCTGACCTCCAAGCATACTTGGACTGTGTCCAAGCACTACATGAGTGCCTCCCAACATTCATGGCTCATATGCTGGGGGAGTTTAATAAACTAAAGGGCTCTCCACCTGCACAGGAGCAGATTGAACTTATATGTGAATTGCACTGTATGACACCTCTATCTACTTGGTGATGGACTTGTTACTGTGTGCACATGAACTCCATGCAGTCCTGGGACCGAGTGGACTCCTCCTGCATGTTTGAGCAAAAACTCGCACTTGCCCAACCTGCAAGAGTGAATCTTACCACCACCACCCCCTAAGTCACAGCCCATGACAACTCCCTCATCCCCAGGAACTGTGTCTCCAGATGTAGGTGTGCCAAGTGTCGAAACAGTCAAGACGGTCATTGATGGTCATTTGGGTTGCACTCCAATGGCTGAACATTTCATTGATACAGGGGGCGCAAAGCCTGTGAACCTCTCTCCTTATCACACCTCTTGAACAAAAAAAACAAGAATCAGGTCGAGCAGATGTAGGATGGCATCATTGAGCCATCCACTGGCCCATAGTCTGCCCCCCTGTCACATGCCTTTTTTTCATTCACACTGACACCTGTGACCTTGGGCTGGGAGCTACATTGATGCAGAAAGATTTAGGGGGGCGAGAGATTGTTGTGGCTTACGATAGTCACTCTCTTCACAAAGCTGAAAAGCCATACTCCACCCCAGAAATGGAGTGTTTGGCTGTAATTTGGGCACTTAAGCATTCCTGACCTCACTTGTAGGGCCTCCGCATTTACACAGACCACAACAGTCTCAGGTTTGCTCATGGCCCATCCAAACCACTCTGGCTGGAGACTTTTGGCCCAAGATGGCAGCAGAAGTCAAATGGTATGTCACATCCTGCTCAGTCTGTCATTTCACTAAACCAAACCAGTGTCTCATGGTTCCCATCTTGCCCCAAAAGCCCTGGGAGAATGCAGGAGTGGATTTCCTAACGGATCCTAATGGATTGGACCATTGCCGATCTGGTAGCGCTTACTCGCTGGTCGTTGTTGTTTGTTTCTCTAAGTGGAGGAAACAGCGCAGGTGGCAGTGGGAAACTTTGTCAGTGAGGTATTTGCCAGACCTTATGCCCCAACATATCTGATCTCTGACAGAGGCTCACCCTTTGTCAGTGAGTTGTTTGAGCATGTTGTTTCCAGCCTGGGATCTGTGCATTCACCACTGCTTACCACCCTCAAACCAATGTGACAGAACGTGTGAAACAGACACTCAAAACTGCCATTCACACCTAAGTTGGGGACAAGCACACAGTGTCGGATAAATACCTATCGCAAATCTGCTTTGCATACAGCCCCACATGAAAGCACAGGCCTCAGCCCCTCCATGATGCTGTATGGTCGGGAACTGAACACCCCACTCAACCTCATTACACACCCTCCCTCTTCACAGGCCCTCTCCATGTTAGTCAGAAGCTGTAGTCAACTTGAAACCTTTCCACACTTGGGGCTCTGTTTCCCCCAGCAGGCACATTGTGCCTGTGGTTGAGGAGCAAACTGACACCCGGCCTCTGTACAAAATCAAGCCCATCATCCAGACTGACCTTCCTGCTGCAGACACATGCTTTGATTTGCACAGTGACATTGACCCTGGCCCAGTGCCAGTCATGGACTGTGACCCTGAGAACCACTTAGCTATGACCGAAACCTTTAGCACTGACCGATTACACCTCGGGCCAAGATGTCGCTCCACTATCCCATCTGGTTGGTTGGCCAGCAGATGTGTAGTAAATGCCACACCGACTATTTAACTCATACAAAAGGCCAATGCTAACATTAGCTCTGCTGATTCGACATGCATTTTAAAATTCCCACACTTATGCAACATCAGCACTTCAGTTATGTCAAGTTATAGCTAGTGTTCATTGTGCATGTTACCTTCCCTTTCTGCTGCCCTTAGTGTTACGTTAGCTCAACTAATGACAAGTTCGGTTGATATCTCTATACAAAATGTCATGTTACCTTCAGTGAAAGCTGAATGTGAATCATCATCCTCAACTCAACAGTTGCATTACTTTATCCAGAGATTGCCTCTGTAGTCTCTCTGCTTCAGACAGAGATCAACGAGGAGTGCATAGATTTAAATAACTGAATGTTGAGCCGTCATTGGATGAATTTCACCAAGCGGAACCGCCCCAGGACTAATGACCCAATCACTGTTCGAGATCATCTCCCCACAGCATGATTCATCCAATGAATGTACAACATTCAATTGTCTGAATGAGCATGCACTTGATTATTCAATCTTTACATTTTTTTTTTTCAACTATTTTGCATTCAGGGTTCCAGTACTGTACAGTACAAATCAAATCAAATCAAATCAGATTTATTTGTATAGCGCCAAATCATAACAAAGTTACATCAAGGCACTTTACATATAGAGCAGGTCTAGACCAAACTCTTTATAAATTTATTTAAAGAGACCCAACAGATCCCCCGATGAGCAAGCACTTGGCAACAGTGGCAAGGAAAAACTTCCTTTAAGAGGCAGAAACCTCGAGCAGAACCAGGCTCAGGGGGGGCGGCCATCTGCCTCGACCGGTTGGGTTGAGAGTGGGAGAGAGAGAGAGAGAGAGAGAGAGACAGGCATTGGAGGGGGGGTGGGGGTGTAGGCAGGAACATGTTGTTGCATGAAGTTCATGGAGTTGAGCTGTAATACAGAATTCATGCTATATGGGACCAGCAGGTGTTGCAGGAACATGGGATGGAGATGAGTCACCACCTGCAGGATGAGGACAGGGAGAGAGAGCAGAGGAACTGGGAGAGACAGAGGCTTTGGCAGAACATGGTTAGTAAATGCAGTATAAATGCTTAGAACAGTTTTTTTTTTTTTTTTTTTTTTTAAGAAGGATGGTTTTTATCAGCGCATGCAAGGAGGGAGTTAGAGAGAAAGAGGGAGAGGGGGAGAGAGAGAGAGAGAGAGAGAGAGAAGCTCAGTCCTTCCCCCAGCAGCCTAGGCCTATAGCAGCATACCTAAAGAGTAGAGGACTTTTTAACTGTACGCTCTGTCACACAGGAAAGTTTTAAGCCTGGTCTTGAAAGTTACTAAAGAGTCCGCCCCCCGGACCGATGCTGGGAGTTGGTTCCATAGAAGAGGAGCCTGATAACTGAACAATCTGCCTCCAGATTTACTCTTGGAGACTCTAGGAACCACAAGTAAACCTCCATCTAGAGAGCGGAGTGGCCTGCTAGGACAGTAAGGAACTATGAGCTCTCTGAGATACGATGGAGCTTGGCCATTAAGAGCTTTATACGTTAAAAGAAGGATTTTGAATGTTGTAATGTGTACATATTCACTAAAAATATCCCTCTGAAAAAAGAATCTATATTCAGTAAATCTCATACATTAATGGGAAAATATAGATACATTTGATAATTGTTTGTAATTGCTTGTAATTGCTGTCAAATAAGATACATAAATAATATAAATTAATATAATATATAAATATAAATTCATATTTTATTGTAAGCGATTATTCACACAATCTTAGTTTTGGTACAGTATAAAAAATATATATATTTACCAGGAATTTACTGTAGATAGACTGGATAGTCCCATAAAAGAAAAGACGTTCTAATGGAGGGTAATTTGAATGTGATGTTATTTATGATTTTTTTTTTATTTTACATCCAAAAATTTACTTTGTTGGGGTGTTCTAATGAATGAATGGATAAGCCTATGAATGTATAAAATAATTGTCCAAGTTTATACATTTCTTTAACATTCTAGAGATGTATAATGACAAACAATTCTCTGTAGAAGGTTTTTTCCAGTAATTTAACAGTAACTGTTTGGCAACCTTTGCTGCCAGACTTTTTACAGTTTTGTTTTTTTACAAATTTTTTAAAACATTTTTTTACAACAAATTTAAAGTTTTGTTATAAAATAACTGAAATTTGCCTTAATTTTACATTCAGTGGTAGGATGTGCATTTTTTGTATTTTTACATTGAATTCAACGTAATTTAACATTCACCATTTATTAAAGTAATATACAGACTACAGCCTTTAATTTATGGTTAATATTTTTAATAAAAATAATTCACTGTATTTTTATAGCATTTATACTTAATGTAGAAAAAAGCTAAAGAAACTGTAAAATAATACAGTAAATTTCCATGAAATAACTTTTTTTTTACAGTACAGGGATCACGCAAAGGAACAGAAATGTGGTCAGGAAACATTCAAGATGGCCAACAGGCAAGCAGTTAGTTAACAGGGCTGGAGAGTCATGCATGATGCAGAGAAACAATCTGTCAACAAGTGACTGGAATGAGGGGGTTATATACAGGACTATTGCATATAAGAGACAGGCAACTGCTGAGAGAGACTGCCTGCAGGGCAATGTTCGATGCAAAACCATGACACCACCAAATTCCTCCATGAGCAAGCACACATTGTGACAGCATCAGGAAAAACTTCCTTCAAGAAGCAGAAATCTCAGATAGAACCAGACTGAAGGTTGAGGTAGGGCAGCCATTGACTGCTTGGGTTGAGAGAGGGGGGTGAAAGCAGGAGAAGATGGAATACCAATGGAAGACTATTGTGCAGGATGTATAGGTGATGTTGCTCCTCCGATCAGGTATACACACAGAGGGAGATGGTGGCATGGGGAAGAGAAAAATAAGGAAGAGAGAAAGCACCAGATGGCTCCAAAGGTCCAGGCAAATCCTTAAAAGTACCCCCCTACCAATGGGCGTCTCCTGGTGCTATTGTCAGGATGGTCCCAATAAAAGATCCAATGGAGGCACTAGGCAAGGATAACCCCAGCAAGAGATTCAAGAAAGTTCCTCTTGGCCATACCCCCCCATTCCAACAGCTACCGAGAACACCTACCACAGTGCTGCACTAGTAGGATGCGCCAAATGGGGAAGGCAAGGTAGCCGTTAACGAGGGGGGCAGAAGGAGGAGGCTTGAACAAATGAGGACCCAAATGCAGGAGCCAGAGGCAGGAGGCTGAAGTGGAGATTTAAACTAAATAAGCAGGGGGGTACAAAAGGCAACAGGCAAACTAGGCGCAAAACTGAAACGAACTTGACAGAACACAACAGAGCATCCGACAATCAATAAATAGAAAACCAAGACTTAAATACAAACTTGACTAACAAGACAACGGGGAATAGGTCAGGAGACACGGGCAGGCAGGGAGCGGATTGACTGGAAAGACACAAGGAGGAGCGTAGCACAAGGCAGGTGTGGAGGAAAGTGTGGAGGGAGAAACACAAGGAGCAGGGCAAGGCTGGCGAGGGGGAACACAAGACAGGTGTCCAGGGAAGTGCCGACCAGGGAAGAAGCACAACAACACAGGGGTAAAACAAAGGGCAACCAGAAAACCAAAACCCAGAACACACAATAAAAGCAAACTGAAAACACCAAAGTCCAAAAAAACAAGAATCCTAAACTTAAGTCCACAATCATGACACCGTGCAAGGAAGCGTCATTCCAATCACTCTCTGCAGCTAAAATTCTGAATCAGATGAAATAATCTGTTACCCTGGTGAATAGAAATAAGGTGACTGGAAAAAAATGACTCTCAGCAGGCTGATCAATAACTTTCCCCGTCTCATCAATAAAGCTTGGATGCAAATTACAAATAGGTGAATTGCACACCCAAAGGGCAGTGGCCCACTGACCTACCCGACCTGAATGTAACCCAACAATGTACACAATGCGTGCTTGGTCAGACTCATAGGATACAAGTTGCTGTAAGAACTCTTGGCAGCACTGAAAAAGAAATTGCCTGCGAGCTCCCAACTCACCAGAGTACCTCTCAAGTGTGGGGATAAAGGTATCTGTAGTGGAGAGAGCAGAGGGCAGCTGAAGACTGGGGTCAGCATCTTGGGGAGGGTAAACCTAAGAGGCAGCAGCGCTTGCGGGGTAGGAGGAGACAAGCCGTTATTTGATCTAGATGGGCCTGAATCTGAGCAAGAATGGCTGCATGTGTCTTAAAAGACTCACCAATTCCCTGAATAGCCCTGGAGTTTGGACCCAGGAGACTCCCCTGAGCTGTTTGGACTTAAAGGCAGCAAAGTCCCCTGAATCCTCACTGCCAGATTGTTTGGTCATGTTACAGTGTCAGGACCCAAAGGCAAAGCGATGGGGAAGAGTTGAGATGGTATTTATTTGTGACCAGTAGAAGGTGGGTAGTGGTGGAGATAGGGCTGGGTGGCAGGGGGCTGCTGGTCCGGAAGACAGGAACTCCAGTGTAGAATCGGGGAGCACAAGGGCAGGCAGTCAGCTGGGGCTAAGGGAAATGGTGGATGATCCTGGGCACAAGTAAACAAGTGATGGAACTTACTGTGCTGGGGCTTCAAAGCATGTGTCACAAAATCCAGGAAGTCGTTAATGAGGTGCATATTGAGGGTTGCTTCTCTAAGGGCAACTGATGATGACGTTGGAAGCCTCACTGGTTCAGGAAGTGGTTTTAGTGTTGAAATTATTTATGATTAAGACTCTCCCATTCAAACTGGAAAATTGAAAAACCAGTTCTGCTAGTTACAGCATATCGTTCACCTGGTCCATACTCTGAGTTTCTACTGGAGTTCTCTGAGTTCCTATCAGCCTTTCAGGATTGCTGTTATTAAGCCTCTCTTCAAAAGACCTAATCTTGATCCAGATCCTTTGGCTAATTATAGACCCATGTCTAACCTCCCTTTTATTTCCAAAATTCTTAAAAAAGCATATGCAAGCCAATTATGTAAGCATCTGCATAGGAAAGAGTTGTTTAAAGAGTTTTGGTCAGGTTTACAATGTAGCAGAGACACAGCACTGGTAAATGTTCCCAACAACAATCTAATGACAACAGACGGGCCTCCATACTAGTGATGTGTCAGTTGCAGACAATATGGCTCTCTTTGAAATGAACGAAACCAGATGCTGCCTGGCATGGAAGCTTCTTTTTTGTTTTTTTCTATTGAAGCCGCACGTGATTGGTCAGCTACATGAGCACTGAGCAGGAGGGGGAGGGGCAGGGGCTACACACAACACAGAGAGAGGACATTCGCTAGCACACCCACACAGAGATGCTGGAAACAGGTGGGGACTTGAAATGAGTGGCAGGAAAAGAAACAAAATTTGTATGTATTTCAGTTTTATTGATCAAGCAAAGGCAGAATGAGTGACAGGCTTCAGAGCACAGAGACTGTGTATTGTAGCCTCATCCGTTCCCTCTGAGTAAATCTTATAAAAAACAGGGCAAAGAATTCTAGAGAGAAGGAACAGAAGCAGCCCCCCATGTGGAGGCACTTGGTCTTTCTCATTGCCAATCTTCTCTAAAGACTAGCTGAAATTGTTACCTCTTTTACACATTTTTATTTATTCTTATGGTTTTATTGTTTTTATTTTGTTCTTTTTGTATTGTTCCACACTAAACAGTTAAAAGTTGATGAATAAATAAGTATACAATCAGAGACTGGACCTATCATTATTCCATACTTGGCCTGTTAGATCTTAGAGCTGCTGTTGACACAATTGACCATAATATTCTATTGTAAAGGCTGAAATATGAAATCGGGATCAAAGGAGCAACACAAGGCTGGTTTAAATCATCTTTACCAGTCAAATTTCACTTTGTTCATCTTAACAATGACTCTTCCTCACACACTTTAGTTAATCATGGAGTTCCACAGGACACTGTTATTAAAAAGATACTCAGTTAAGATGGGGACAGGAATAGAGAGAGAGAAAGAGAGATGGAAGTGCTCCAAACCTGCAGGGGGCACTCTCAGCATAAAATATAATAAAATAATCATCAATGCGCAGCATTGTACAGTGATATAAAAATTATATATCAATATAATCAAATAAATGTCACGTTACTGTTCCCGCTGTATGTTCAAGCACCGTGGTTCAGTCAGCTGTTCTGTCTCTCTCTCCATCATGTGTCTCTCCATTGAGCTGTTACACTGAAAACAGCCCCTGCAGGTTTCAGGAACTTCTGTTTGTAGTGACCGGTTATGCAATTGCATCATGGTTTCTTGGTTTGCATCGTTTTGTGCTTTACATCATTTCTCTACTTGCAGCGCATTTGATGGTGATGCATTAGTCTTTGTTTTTCGTAGCAGGTTTTTTCATTTGCACCACATCCCTCTTTTTATACCTCGTTTACACTTGTTTTATGTACTTGAAGCTGTTTTCCCTGACTGAGACGCATTGAATGTTCACCTTTAATTGGAGTAAGATTTGATCAAGTGGATCTGTACTTTGACTTGGAGCTTACTGGAGCTGTGTACCACTGGCCCCTTCATTCATTCAGTCCTTCATTCAGTCTGACTCAGCAAAACCAAGGCTTTTTGAGAACTTTGAATGTGTGGGTCAGTCGACATAAAGCTGTCTGTTTAACACCATATTTTTAACTATAATGCTGTTACGGACCGCATTGGTGGACTCTAAGGCAGAGACAGAAGGCAGATGGCGGGTAAAAAGAGTTTTATCACAAGAGAGAGTGTGGGTCAGATAAAGGGGCAGATGATGGTTGGAGGAGTGTGGCAGGCAAGAGGGCAGAGCTGAGCTGGAGGTACCCGGGGAAGGTAGCTGGAGTCTGCGTGAAGGGTGCAGGTGATCCCGGGCAGCAGAGAAACAGGTTAGGCAATTAGGCAACAGGCAATTTGGCAGACTGAACAGATAAACTATAACAATGTTTTCAGGAGCTGGAAACGGAACTAACTGTTGCAGAGTCAAAAATCCAGTGCTGACTGACTGAAGCAAGGAGCTTAAGTAGGCTGAGGCTGATCACTAATCAATGACACCTGGGCACTCCAGCACAGCAGACCGTTGTCAGTAATTAGCTGCAACCTGCAGGGAGGTACCCCCTCCCCTACGGGCGCCTCCCGGTGCCCCAGAGAACGGGCCAGGGTGGCAACAACAGAAGTCCCTGATCAGGGAAAGGTCCAGGATGTCCCACCGGGGGACCCAACAGCACTCCTCAGGGCCATAGCCCACCCAGTCCACCAGGTAGTGAAAGCCACGCCCTTGGCGGCGAACATCCAAGATATGCCGCACGGTGTAGATAGGACTGCAGGAGAGAGAGAGAGAGAGGACAGGAACAGACAGGCTTCAACAGAGACACCTGAAATGTGGGATAGATCCTACGAAAGGAGGCTGGAAGCTTCAGGCGAAGCTTCAGGCTGTCCAGGGGCATAACTGAGAGCAGGAGCACACCTGTGGTTCACCTGGCCCTGGGTCCTGAACTAAGCTTGCAACAGAGCAACATGGGCACGCCTCCAAGTGCCACGGCAGCAGCACATATGAGCCTGAACAGAGGGGACCGCAATCTCCTCCTCCTGATCCGGGAACAGAGAGGGTTCATAGCCGAGAGCTCAGCCTCCATCTCCTGATTGACCTGCTCCGTCTGGCCATTGGTCTGTGGATGGTATCCAGAGGATAAACTGGCAGTAGCCCCAATGGTCTGACAGAAAGCCTTCCAGACCTGAGAGGTAAATTGTAGACCCCTGTAGGACACAATATTTGAAGGCAGACCATGGACACAGAACGCGTGTTGCACCAACAAATCAACAGTCTCCCGTGCTAAGGGGAGTTTGGGCAGGGCAACAAAATGTGCAGAAATGATCAATGACAGTTAAAACAGTAGTATTACCTCTGGATGGGGGAAGGGCGGTCACAAAGTCCAGGACGATGTGGGACCACAGCCAACTTTGAATGGGAAGAGGCCCTAGCAGACCAGAACTGGGCTTGGTAGCGGTTTTATTTCGAGCACAGAAGGAACAAGCTGCCACAAATGACCAGGTGTCCGCATCCATCGTTGGCCACCAGAAGTGTCGCTTCAGATATGAGATGGTGCGATTGGCCCCTGGGTATCGGGTAAGGTGGGAAGAGTGGGCCCATTGCAGGACCTGAGAACGAACAGTCTGGGAAAGAGACAATTAGGAGGTCTGTTACCTGGATCGAACTGCGTGGACTGGGCCTGGTGGACCTTGGCCTCTATTCACCAAGTGAGAGCTGCTACGATACAAGAGGGAGGCACGATGGGCTCTGAATCAGCATGGGCCTCCTCTGCTGAAAACTGGTGAGGCAGGGCGATCGGCTTCCCATTACGAGAACCTGGACAGTAGGTAATGGTAAGATTGAATCTCCCTAAGGGGAGGACCCACCTTGCTTGTTGAGCATTGAGACGCTTGGCCATCTGGATATAGGAGAGGTTTTACAGCTTGCTGGTGGGAAGCGGGGCCCTGGGTAAGAGCTCAATAGCACAGTAATGTGGCCGGTGGGGGGGAGAAAGAGCCTACTCCTTGCTAGGTCATGATATACCTCTGGAACAGACGACAGATCAAGGGGTTCTGCAGCAGGCACAGGGACTAATGTGGAGGTTAGAGCAGAGCGGAGACAGTGGGAATGACAATATGAACTCCAGGACAGGACTTCTAAGGACCAATCAATATGAGGGTTATGGGGTGTTAACCAGGGTAACCCCAGGATCAGAGGAACATGAGGGATGTTGAGCACATAGAACCTGATTACTTCCTGGTGATTTCCGGACAGGTGCACAGTTACAGGAGTGGTTCTTTGGTAGATAATGGCCAGGAGCATACCATTAAGGGCTTTGGTTTCCAGTGGGACATCAAGGGGCTCAGTCTCGATGCCCGGCTGCAGGCAAATAGCACTGCCAATAAGGCTCTCATCAGCCCCTGAGTCAATTAGTGAAGTGAGAGAAAGAGACCCTGCCACAAGAGGGTGGCATGGAGCTGAGGTCGGTTTGGGGGAGAAGGGCTGACTACACAGCTCGACAGTATTTCTCCCACTACTGATGAGCCAGATCTTTTGCTGGACGGATGGCACAGTTGGCAATAAAATGACCAGCTTGGCCATAGAACAGACAGGTATGGGTTTTCATTCTGCAAGCTTTTTCCTCGGGTGACAGATGGATGCAGTCTATTTGCATGGACTCGGGACTACTTGACATCTCCTGGTGAACCTCGCGAGGATTTGATACACCACAGCGTGGACCGGGGAAAGTTCGCTGCTCCAAGTGGTAGGAGGAGGGAACAGCAGATTCAGCACACCACAAGGAAAGTTGATCGCTATCTTTAATGGCTGATTTTATGACCTCGTCCAAAGTCGCAAACTCACCCCAGAGTGCCATCTCCCTAACGACATCACGGTTGAGCCCGTTCTGGCCCTGTATGGGATGGTCATACACCCGTCTGCAGACATGGCGAAGGGAGAACATTGCTCAAAGAGGGCATTATAGAAATTAAGAGGACCCTCCAACAAGTTAACAAGATAAGCTAGTTTAGCTGCTTCACTGAGGCAGAGACAGAAGGCAGATGGCGGGTATAAAGATTTTTATTACAGGAGATAGTGCGAGTCAAATGAAGGGGCAGATGATGGTTGGAGGAGTGTGGCAGGCAGGAGGGCAGAGCCGAGCTGGAGGTAGCCAGGGCAGGTAGCTGGAGTCAGGGTGATGGGTGCAGGTGATCCTGGGCAGCAGAGAAACAGGTTAGGATCAACATGCAATTTGGCAGACTGAACAGATAAACTATAACAATGTTTTTAGGAGCTGGAAATGGAACTAACTGTTGCAGAGTCAACAATCTAGCGCTGACTAACTGAAGCAAGGAGCTTCAGTAGGCTGTGGCTGATCACCCGTCAATGACACCTGGGCACTCCAGCACAGCAGACTTGCATCAGTAATTAGCTGCAACCTGCAGGGAGGGGGAGAAGACTAGGAGGCAGAGAGCATGACAAATGATTTCTTGTGATTATTAAAAATGTCTATATGCCACAAGAGGCAATATGTACAATTTTATTGAATGGGCCATTTACGCTATTGTCACCAGCAAAAGGTATTTCAGTTCAGCATTTTCACATTTTTCCTTGGTATGGCCATACAGAGGCAAAGCTAAATGTATCTTACATACTCACATACTGTATTTCATTTACTTTTGTACACAAGGTGAAAATTTCTAAGTGAACCTAGTGTAAATAGCAACCAGAATGACGATTATTACCACAATTGTCTCAGATGAAATGTTACAGTTTTACACCTCTTTCTTATCCGTCACACCCTATTATAAAATCTGGAATCTCCCTCCTCCACCCTTGATAGTCAAGTATGTGACTAATATGTTTTAATGGCTGAGATAAAGCTGTTAGCAGGGTCAGGGTGTCCTGGAGTGATAATTGTAGGTGTAAAATGATTATGTAACTATCCAACCGGTTCCCTCCCTTCTGTCACGTTGTTGATGTTAGAGGGAATAAGGAAAAGATCACCACTTAAACCTGAAACCTGGCTTCATCCATCCATGCTGACAAGAATTTAAAATACAAATGGAAAATAACGTGTGAAAACAATTGCTGTCAGTCTAACGAACACATGAGGTTAATTATGAAACAAAACTCTCGGTGGCTCTCACGCTCATTTTCTACTGCTTATCCATAAGGGTCATGGGGTGATGGAGCCAACCCCAGCCAACTTTTCTGATGAAGGCAGGATACATGCTGGACAGGTCGCCAGTCTATAACAGGAACAACACAGAGACATACTGAGACAAATAACCACTCACACTCACGCCTACAGGCAATTTACAGCTATGGACAACAGTCTTTGGACTCTGGGAGGAAACCAGAGTAACTGGAAGTGAACATGCAACTCCACACAGAAAGGCCCCAGACTTGGGAATCAAACCTTGTTGTGAGGCAACAGTGCTAACCACCATGTTGCTGTGCTGCCTGAAACAAAGCTGATGAATGAATTGCATCCATGATCAAAACACAGGGCTTTTAGATTTAAGCATTTTAAAGCGTCAAAGTGAGTACTGAGCAGTGTTGCGTGGTTTCAATTAAAAATTAATATAGAAAAAGTTTGATTAATTAGAGATCAAAAGAGAAAATATTAAAAAAAAAAGATCAAGTCATGTCAATTCAAAGCTATTTCTATTTTTTATAACAGCAAACCATAACAGAGTTACATGAAGGTGCTTTACAGATAGAGCAGGTCTAAACAAAAAGGACAAAAGCAGGAGCAAGGACCACACAATAAAGACAAAATCAAACATACACAGATGTAACCAGGTATCATGACTAATACTAAATACTACTAAAATTACCACTAGTTAATATTAGCAGTAAGTAATAATAACTGAAGAAGTGATAATGGGAAATAATTAATAGTCTTTAATGATAACTAATGGTAGCTATTAGAGCTGCAGGTGTCGCACAGAGATGATTCACCACCTGCAGGATGAGGACCAATGTTTGCCATCCATCAATCCATCTTCAACCACTTATCTGAGGTAACAGCTGTAGCAACGAGCCCCAGACGTCCTTTTCTCCGGCAACCTCGGCTAACTCTGACTGGTGTATCCTGAGGTGCTCCCAGGCCAGTGAAGAGATATAATCTCTCCGCCTGGTCTCGTGGTCTCCTCCCAGTTGGACTTGTCAGGAGAACCTCTCTGGGGAGACTCCCTGGTGGCGCCCTTAGCAGATGTCTGAACCCCCTCAACTGGCTTGTTTCCACACAAAAGAGCAGCGGTTCTACCACGAATCTCTCCTGGATGAACAAGCTTCTCACCCTATCTCTAAGGGAGACCCCAGCCACCAGAGATGTGCAGAGAAAACACATTTTGGCCGCGAGTATTCACAATCCTGTTCTTTCAGTCATGGCACATTGCTCATGACCAAAGGTGAGGGTAAGAACGAAGACTAACCAGTAGATTGAGCATCAGACTTAGAGGTGCTGATCGTTGTACCTACTGCTTCACATTCAGCTGTGAAATGATCCCGTGATCTCTGTAGATCCAAGAATGATGGCACCAAAAGGACATTCTTCAGCTACTGACCTGCAGCCCTTTCTCACCATCGCTATGCCTCAAAATCCTGTCCATTAATATAACAAGCAGAATAGGAGACATGGCCCAGCCCTGGGGTAGGCCAACACTCACCAGAAACGAGTCCGATTTGCTGCTGTACCCACACATCGCTTTGGGCATATAGGGATCAAAAGTCCTTAAAAAGTGACCACAAGTCTCCCACAGCACCTCCTACAAAACATCCCTGGGAACCCGATCATGTGCCTTCTCCAGATCCACAAAGCACATGTCACTGGGAGATTGCATTCCCAGGCCCCCCAAAGGATCCCTTGGCAGGCCCGAGCTGGTAAAGAGCTAGTTTGTTGTCATCAGTCAACCAAGTCTCTAAAAATCCTAAAGGATTTCTTCTGTTGTTCTAGAAGAGTTTTATAGACATCCTTTTGCTGATTAAGTATTTCATGTGCCTTAGTCACGGGGATAGAATCATCAGGATTCTTGTTGGAATTTTTTTTTTTGGTGGCATGGCAAAATGTAGATTGGGTCCAATGAACAAGAAGCTTCGGGCCCAGTCAGCTACCTAGCTCTGGCTAGTGTGGGCTTGCTTTAGGTACTGTTGTCAGCTTTTCGCCTGGTCACAGCTGCAGCTAGCTATGACTAGCTAAAGCTGGCGTTGACTGCTAATAATGTCTCAATGAATTGAAGTTGATTGAATTGAAGTCAAAAAAGTCAAATAAGATTGGCATGGAATGTAAATTGCTATTTTGAGGAGGGATCCAATATCAAAGTTTTGTCTGTAGATACAATTGCATGATTTGACCAATATATAAAAATCAGCAATAACAGAACACAGGCAGCTGAACCAATGGCAGCCAAAGCTGAGGTTGTGTCAGATCTGTTGTACATGTTTAATGGTCCCGATTATCTGATGTTGCCTTGCTCTTCCTCTCTTCAGAACCAGTGATGATCCTCATCCCCTCTACATCTCTTTGGTGTTGTTGTGCTGCAGCTTCCTCTCTACTATCCTTGTTTTGATCTAATCTTTGAACAGTGTTTTCAAGCTTCTCCCTGTCCACAATCCTGGAGGCTCCTTTCCTGGTTCACAAGGATCTGGCCATTTCTTGTGATACAGTTTTTTTCTTTTTGTTGTTGTTGTTGTTAGAAAGCTGCGTCCTTATTGGTATTCCAGGGTCCATACAGAGTGTAATCACAAATGTAATCACTTGTGCTGTCAATCATTGCATTATTGTTATTGTTCATTCATCATCTGTGCACCTGAAACAGTCTTTTAGATATTCACTGGCCTCTAGGGTTTTGAACCTGAATAAGCTGGTGGCTGCAACCTGGCTCAGTCCCCAGAGTTTGAAGGAAGACTGAAGGTAACACTAGATCATAATCTGATCTATAGAGCTCATGCCATGTCCTAATAGGCATTTTATAATTGGTTGTTTCAGTCTGTTTGACAAGCTTACCACAAGGCACTGGGATTGTATCTGATGCTTCATGAGATTTTGCCCATCAAAAATTGATTACATACAGCTCATTCTTCCCTTCGGGGAATGAGAGTTCAGGATTTTCTGACAAGAAAATGTTTTTAGTCAATTCATAAAAGATCCCAGGGATCTAGAAGAAAATAGGATTGTTTTGAAGATTGCAAAGTTGTTAGGGGTTCTTTATGTGTTGTAGCTAGAGATAATATTGGTATTCAAAGTATTTATGACTGAATGATTAATATGAGAGACACAGCATGTGGCATAAACTCTGACTCTATCATCCACTATAAGAGGCTTGCTCAAATTAGCCAAGAAGACATTGATGGAGAGCAGTGTTAATTGAGTAACTAGCTACCTGGTTATTAATTATGCTAGTACCCTACTCGCCTACCATATGTGATCAAAAACAGAGAGGTCAAGTTGATTATCGGTTCTATTTTACAATATCCAAAAAGCTATAATAATAATAAGAATACACATCAGTTCATCAAGGATTAGAGAGATAATGTTGCCTTGAATGGATAACTGCAGTTGCAGTTTCTACAGGCCTATATATGCAATAACTACTTTGATGTGCAATAATCCAGTGCAATATTCTACATTCAATATTCTAATTCAATATGTAAATAAACTGCTCCCTTATTTATCACTGTAGATACAAGAAGAAATGTAAACAAATGTAAATGTATTATGTATTATAGTGTATTATATATTTTATACTTTCCTACTTCCTAAGACTTTTAAATGGAGCATCTGTAACGAAAAGCAATTTCCCCTTGGGGATTGATAAAGTATTTCTGATTCTGACTGGGTAA
Organism: Echeneis naucrates; assembly: GCF_900963305.1. Lineage (NCBI taxonomy): Eukaryota > Metazoa > Chordata > Actinopteri > Carangiformes > Echeneidae > Echeneis > Echeneis naucrates. Next base: position 15,013,901 of record NC_042528.1, on the reverse strand, counting down.
GTTCAAATTCATGCCAACTGATAATATATTCTGTGGCAACTTTTGTGTAGCTGACTAATCTATAATTGGTCTACAGACATTATATTGGAAAAAATATTTGAATGATAATAGGGATACAACTTCATATATAGTCTTCAAAAAGAACAACTATGGTAATGTGAAAGTGACAGTTGTTTTGAAGTGGGGTTGTTGAGGTAGGCTCCTTATACATGCAATATCACAATATCAGTAGCATACAGCAATCAGCACTCCTTCAGTTTGCCTGAACCATCGATTTAATGGGAATATGAAGCTGAGTATAGTAGAAGCATACCGTCTACTACTTATTTTTGATATTCATGATATATATTTTCAGACATCTCTGTAAGGAAGAATTGGGCATTACAACTTGTAAAAGATAAAACGTGATGCGTACAGAAAACCTTTTACCTATGAATGTAAATATTTAAATGTGAGTTTTGTGTTTAATGAACATGACATCAATTTGTGTATGAAAACATTTTGTGCTGGAGGACTTCAAAGGAAGTCCTCTAGTGACTTTGTGACAATATAAAATGAACCTAGAAAAATCTGAAATCCTAAGAAAGTACGCAAAATGAGTGACATAATGTCAATGAGTGCAAACAGACATGTTCCACAGTCAAAGGTTGACAACAAGATAAGATAAGATAAAATAAGATTATTTCCTTATTAGTTCCTCGGGGGAGATTTTTTTTCATTACACAGAAATAATTCAAATGGCTATATGAGAATTTTTCCCATGTTGATCTGAAGTTGGTTCTGCTGACACCAGTCCACAAGTTGTTTGTACTTCCTGTCATCCCCATCTGTGATGAGGCTGACAGTGAGTCATCAGAGAACGGTGGACGGCGTGTGGATTAGTCTGCAGTGTAAAGGGTAAAAGAACAGAGCCAGGACTGTTACCTGTAGGGCCCATGTACTGCAGATGACTGTAGGACATGCAGTCCTGTGCCCTCACGTTCTGTGGATGATTTTTTAGGTAATCCAGGATCCACAATGTGAGGAGAAGGTCCACTCCTGAGTGGCCCAGCTTGTCCCTCAATAGTGCAGATTATATTGTGTTGAAATCAATGAAGAAATTAGTTTTCTCCACAGGATGGCTGGGGTCACCCTTCAGCTGCTCCTTTGTGTGGAAAAGAGTCAGTTGAGGGGGTTTGGCCATCAGATAAGGACGCCTCCAAGGCGCCTCCCCATGGAGGTCCTCCTGGCATGTCCAACTGGGAGGAGAGATTATATGTCTTCACTGGCCTGGGAGCACCTCAGGATCCCCAGTTCAGAGTTAGCCAAGTTTTCTCGGGGAAAGGGAGCCTGGAGTTCCTTGCTAAAATTGTTACCAATTGATGCAGCTTTGGAATAGGCAGTTGAAGATGGATGGATGGATGAATTAACTCAACCCAATGTTAACACAATAAATCCAAAAATACCTTTGACTGTTATGACCCCAGTTTCCCTTTTTTGTGTGTGTATGTGTTTTGCAATTTTTCATATTGGGTGGTTAAAGGATGAGCTTATCTTGCAGTGTCTGGTGTATTCTGCTATTTCTTTTCTCAGGGCTTACTCTAAAAGGTAATCGAACATCTTTGGCATCTAACTAACATTGTTTGGGTTCCGCGCATGCCACCAAAAATTCCTCTATCTTGTCATGGCATGGACACATGGCCCTCTCAGGGTATCCTGTGGCATCAAGGCATGGGCAGTCAGTCCATTGGGCCCTGTGGGTTTCAGAATGACACCTACAAGCATCTATTCTGCCAAGCACTTCCTAAACTACTAAGGTGAATCTTTATCTTATCATCCACCAACTCTAGATTGTATTACTTTAGCCTCCAGTTACACTGTTAATCCTTCATTCAGCTGGTACCGCTTATCATGGGGTTGGCTGGAACCAATTCCAGCTCACATTGGGCAAGGGTGGGGTATAGCCTAGACAGGTTGCCAGTCTATCGCAGGGCCAACACATACAGACAAAGAACCACTCACACTCACACCTATGGACAATTCAGAGTCAACAATCAACCCAAACACACATGCCTTTGAATGGTGGGAAGAAAACAGAGCACCCACAGGAGACCCAAGCACTATGAGAACATGCAAACTCTTGTTGTGGTCCAATAGTACTAACTACTAGTAGACTAACTAAAGAAAAAGGGATTGAACTTTAACTTTTTAACTGTAGGCTTAGGGTGAGGATTAGGGCCGAGGAAGGTTTTAAGCCTGATCTTGAAGGCTGCAAGAGTCCACTCCCTGATACTTGGAGTTGGTTCCATTGAAGACGAGCCTGATAGCTGAAAGATCTGCCTCTCAATTTACTCATAGAGACTCCAGAAACAAGTTGGTTCCATAGAAGAGGAATCTACACCCAGTGAGAGTGCCCTACTGGGACAATAAGCAAACAAGAGCTCTCTGGGATATGATGGAGCTTGTTCATAAAGAGCTTTGTATTTTCCTTTTTGTTTTTTCTTTATTTTTTGTCTGCACCACCACACCACAGGGTGTGTCAACGTTTTATGATATTGATGCACTAATAGTCTTGCATTTAAATATTTTATAATTTCAGTGTGTGTGTGTGTGACCATTGGACAGGGGAAAGAGAGTGGTATTGGTAGAAACTAGTAATGTGAAGGATTCTGTACTTTTCCTGTCACCTAACTCAGGATTATGAGAGTCCAGATAGGTGAAGGCGTCCCAATAGAGGAGTCGAGTGAAAGATGGGGTACATAGTGATGGAAAGAAAGAACAGCTCAGCCCAAGTTTGGCAGGATTCATCAATTCACCGCGGCAGCCACCGTGAACCAACACAGGCCAGCCATAAAAAGGCACCCATTGGTAACTGTTACCAATTCTGTTTCTGTGATAACCTGACTTAATTTCTTCTGAAGTGAATATTCAAAAGGAAAGTTGGTTTGATATGAGATACTCTCAAAACTGACTGAAACTCTACAAATGGGTCATTCCTGTCCGGGTCTAAATGTGATGTTCTGTTTACTCTTTTATTTTCAAGGTCAGTTTGGCTCCCCATGTCCTTTGAAGCTCCTGCAGTCCTGATTGTCTAATGGCTTTCACCTGTGTTTCGTTATCTCTCCTGCAAGAGTTCTTATAGTCAGTGTCTTCCTGTTGTTCTTTGTTAGTTGTCAGTTCTGTGTGAGCTTTGATGCATTTTCCCAGTGTACTCTTCTTGTGTATATGAACCTTTTCTGTTTTTTAAGCTTTTTCTTTGCCTCCCTTCTTGCCTCCCTTTATCTGAGTTGACTGCCGTTTGTGTACTGACCCTTCTGGAATTAAAGGGCCCTAAACCTTGGAATTCTCTGTCTGGTTTGGGAGTCCACCATTGTGCCTAATAATTCATATGCCAATGTTTACATTATTTGCTTGCAACTGCGTTTTCAAGAATTTTAGAAATTAAAACGAAGTTAGTTATGAGTCCAAAACATCTGGATCAATATTAGGTTCTTTGAGGATAGGTTTAATAACTGAAATCTTGAAAGTCTGTGGTACATAACCTAAACTCACATTGATCAAATCCAGAATGTCCATGTTAATAAGAGGAAAAACATTTTTAAATAGCCTGTTAGGTATTGCATCTAAAACTGAAGTTGATTTAGAAGAATAGACTATAGAAACTCCTCCCCTCCAGGCTCCCTATTCCATCAGGTGAGCAGTTCCTTAGTGCATCAGCTGTGAATGTTCGTAGAAATCTGCAGCGCATCAAGCCCTGCAAAGCAGCATGCTCAGAAGGGTGTTGAGATTGTTCTCATGAACTCTCAGAAGTATGCAGACATTAACTTCTAATTCTCCCAAGCAAGTGGTGCAATGGTGACTTGAAACTTCCATCATTATATCCCAGTGCCCAAAAGTGCAGCAGCAAAAACCATGAACAATAACCAGTACTCTACAGGAAGAATGGCTCTGCATCAGACGCAGTGTCATAAGTTATTGACATTGCTCTCAACCCTAACCCGTAGGACCCGTAAGTCCTGCAGCTTTTGTTGCACTTTAGTTCTTTGTGTTTTTTTTGTTTTGTTTTGTTTTGGGGTTTTTTTTGCGAATAAAGTGTTGCTGCTCAGATTAAAACCTTCCCTTTGCAACTGGGTCGTGGACTTTATGACACTCCAGCTGCAGACTGTCAAAATGGCATCTTGTACTGCCCATCATTCCAAATTCTGATTCCCACCAAGGATGTTTCCTGAGTCCCATGCTGTAAATGCTATTCCTAAAAACAACTGCTCAGCCGAAAACACAGGCAGCCTTATTGTGAATTTGCAGATTTCACAACATTAGTGGGAATGATTTGTTATAATATGCTATGATATGTTATGAAATAAATCTGATTTGATTTGATTTTGATTTAATATCCTTTTCTGAATAATGAAAGTGTTGTAAATAAAGGAATGTGTGTAACCGATGATGTTGAATTAGCTTTTGTAATATTTTTATAAAGAAAACGTAAGTATAAAAGAGAAAATTAACTGATGTTTTTGTCCAGTCATGACATTTTGAATAGAGTTAAACTACCTCTGTCACACTGCACTTCATGTCTCAAACAGTTTTGCCGATCAGGTTTACTAGATCATACTTGATTGTGGTGAGTTGCTCTGTGGTACATTGGTATGAGTCTACTGTTTTGACAGTTTAATTGCCAATAAAAGACACAGCATATTTAGGGCAAATTTTTGCTCCATAATAAATAAATAAAAATATGAATGATGATCTCTTTTCACACACATACATATATACAGTAGATGCTGAAAAAGGTGTGTTCATGTGATTATGCTTATTACACAATAATGTTTTACAGTACAAATTCTTAATTGTAATATAGTGTTTGATGGCATCCCCGCCCACCCTGTGAACTGGTGAGAGGTCAAAAAGCACACATACACATTCTCTGATATGTCTGTAAACCACACCGAAAGGGAAACACCCTGCCCCTATCACAGCAGTTATTCATTTACACATTTTGCAACATCATATAACGTAGTTATCCAGCATTCACATCACCCACCCAACATATCCTTGGTTTTCACATAACACTCCCCTGACCCATCCCAACTTTCTATATAAAGACCTTTGCCCTGTCCCTGCTGCATTCTTCTCTTGGAGTTAGTGATGGATACATTACAGTTTCTTATACTGCTCCTATGGATGTGTGGCTGTGGAGTAGGACAAGCACAGCAAAGGTGAGTAACACTGGTACACCCTGGAAAATCGCCAGTTCATCAGAAGGGCCAACAGAGACAGGCAAAACGAACAACCACTCACACATTTAGAGTCACCAATTAACCTAAAAATGTATGTGTTTGGACGGTGGGAGGAATCCGGAGGAGACCCTCGCAAGCACAGGGAGAGCATGCAAGCTTTGCACTCGAAGGCACCAGGCCCGGGAACTGAACCCAAACCTTCTTATTGTGGGGCAACAGCGCAAACCACTATGCCGCCATGCTGTCACTAATTAAATTTTCATTATGTTGTTCATTAAATGTTCATTATGTCAGGAAGATAGGTTTGTAAATTTGTATTTTATTCCAATTAAAATGTATGGAGTTATGTAGTGTGTATCACACAATGTGTAATAGTCAGAGGACTTTCAATTTGCTCACAACTGTTATCAAGTTAATGTAGTTGTTACACTTTTATTGCTGTAATATCATTGAACCAACTCTACTATTAATATTTTTATGTGATTTGAATTGAAATACAGAATACAGATTACAGGGTCTTGGTGTTGAATAGTAAAGCCTTGGGTGATAAGGGGAGCCATTTCACTGAAACACGACTTAAAATTAACTCATGTCAGGGTTTGCTCATTGCAGCTTGTATGTGTCAAATTTGATTAAACAAGCCTCTGCTTTTGTTAACTGATCCTTCAAACAGGGCTGTTGCACAACTGCTGCACAATGGTTGTACTTATTTACTTAATCTATAATTACATAATTACATCAACTAAAGCATGTGTGGCAATAGTTTAGATAAATCAACACAATTATGTGGTTACGTGGACTTACCTTAACCAACCATAGAAGTAGATAATCATAGATGTCTTCCTTGAAGTACAGAAAATAAATAATTTTGATATTAATGTATTTTGTCCTTACCTCTCAAGTCATCTGTAGTGTAAAGTGCCTCAATACCCAACTTGACTAGTTTCTGTTTTTGTCTCTTACAGCCTACAGAGCACACAAAGAGAGAATGGTAGGCTGGTTTCAGTCATCTAAGTAATTGCTTCCATCTCTGTTGCATATTCCCTTATTAAAACGCAAAATCACGACCAATGCAGTAAAAATGGGCCATAAAATTATCTTCCAGTAACACAAAGTGTGAGCAGTTGAATAATATTACACTGTTTTAATGGTTCTACCTCTACATTGTGTTTTTTCAGCAGTGCTAACCTCTTGTGACTTCAACCAGGACAGTGAACCGTTCTGCAGGTTCAGCCAGGACAGTACAGACAACAATGACTGGACCCGACATAAAGGTTCAACCCCAACACCTGGCACTGGCCCTAGTGGAGACTACCCTGATGGAAGTCAGTCCTAAGTGCATGGTTTATTTTAAAAATTTCATTGCTGTAAAATTATCACATGGGTAAGGTTTTTTGAGGTAAATGTGGAGATCTTAGCTGAAGACATATCCTCTACGGTTTTTTTTTTTTTGTCTGCAGAGGGATTCTATATCTACCATGAATGTGACAATGTGCCTAATGGTCAGAGAGCTCGTTTGATGAGCCCTGCCCTTTCATCAACGGCTTCTCAGATCTGTGTCCAATTTCAATACTACATGTATGGCTCAGATAACCAGAATGTGTTGAGGGTTCTTGCCAAGAGTGACAGTAGAGAGCAGGAAGTATGGAAGAAGATCGGAATCCAGAGTCCATCCTGGCTGCATAATTCCATCACCGTGTCGAAACCCAGCAGCCAAAGTGTCACTGTGAGTGTTAAAGATTCTTTAATGATGTCTTGTTAACATTCAGCTGCAGGTGATTCTGTCCAGCCCACTCCACAAGTTGTCCACCAGTTATAAGTACTCCCCCTCTCCTCCCCCTGTTATACATCCAACAACAGCTAGGTTTTCAGAAAATTTCTGAAGATAACATGACTTGGAATTGTACTGGAAATCAGTGGTGTATAAGATAAAGAGGAAAGGAGACAGCGCAGTGCCCTGTGGAGCTCCTGTACTACTGATCACCACGTCAGACAAAACACTGCCCAGACAGACAAACTCTGGTCTGCCTGTCATCAGTAATCCAAGAAACAATGGAGGTGCCTACACCCATCACCAGCAGCTTCTCCCCCAGTCGCAGTGGCTAAATGGTGTTAAAAGCACTGGAGAAATCAAGGAATGCGATTCTCACAATGCTGCCACCACCATCCAGGTGCAAATGAGCTCATTGCAGCAAGTAGATGACAGCATTGTCAAATCTTATGTGGGGCTGATAGGTACAACTCTAACAGACAATTGTAGAGGGTCCAGCAGTACCTCCACATGTGGCATTAGATGGGCCACGACTAGTCTTTCCAGCACCTTCATCACGTGAGATGTGAGTGCAACTGGTCAATAGTCTTTAAGAGCCGATGGGATCGACTTCTTAGGGAAAGGAACCAAGCAGGACATCTTCCAAAGCAGCTATGCAGCTATGTTGAAATCCCACCTTTCCACCTCAGCCAAGCAGAAAAATTTTTGCAACTTTCTTGTTTCTTTTCAATGCACTTTCATGGTGACTTTTGTTCATACAAAACATGGATGGAATGCATTTGTTGAGGTAAAGGTTTAATTTAAAAGACCTAAATAAAACCTCAAAACTGAAAAAAAAAACAAAAAACAAAAATCAGCCTGAGAATTCATCTAATATAATCACTGCAGAGATGACCAGTGGCCTCTGAGTGTTTATGTTTTTTCTCTGTCTGTATAGATCATATTTGAGGCACAGAGAGGTTTCACTTCTTCCTGTGACTCAGCTCTGGATAACATTGTCATCACTGAAGGGACATGTCCCTGTGAGTTTACACACACACACACACACGGACACACACACACACAAATATTTCTGTATCATTGACTAAACATTTTGTCCACAGCTTGTGTTTCTGGCTGTGATTTTGACACCTCTGATGACCTGTGTGGGTGGACGACACAAAAGGAGCACCCTGGTATATTTGGCTTTGATCAGTGGAATGGACAAACAGAAACTGAAGGCACAGGACCTGATGATGACTTCTCCAAACCTGGTTGTAAGTGGTTCTTGTCATTTCTTTAGGAACTTTTTTTTTTTCGATATTTCACCTGACTTGATAGAAAATACCAATAAAATATTTATAATCAGTCATGGATCATTTCTTCTTTCTTCTTAGACTATAGTCATTCTTTGAATGTTGCATGCTTTTATGCATTTTTTTACACACACCATAAAACATAACATTGTGTAAGCCTTATCTCTGGAAGACCGGTAGAGTTGGCAGAATTAAGAAAATTTGTGACATTTTAATCTGGCCTGAGTGGCACTTATTACATTTTTACTATTCAATATGTAGTGGGTTCCTACATGTTGATGGATTCAATTGAAGCAATCCCCGGAGAGAGTTCTGAGATCAGAAGCCCTCTAATAACGCCCACCTCCGGATGTTTGGACTTCACCTTCCACTATTACCTTTATGGCACCAGTGCTAGCATGGAACTCAGTGTCCACACAATCAGTAGAGGTAAAAGATTATTCATTGCAATGTTCCAGAAACATTGTTTTGATATGATTTTGTTTTTGCTCTAATTTGTTCCTTAATTTATCAGATGGAGACCCTGGACCTGTTCTTTTCACTCTCAGAGGTAACCAGGGTCAAGGCTGGAAACGTGCCGAGGTCCGCTACCTTGGAACTGCTGCTACACAGGTGAATACTTGAAAATGCACGTCGTGTGTCTCTGTATGTGTATGTTGTAATATAAGCCTCTTTCAGCTTTCCGCTATTTTGGGGATTTTTACACTGGATGCCCTTTCTGTCGCAACCCCCACCCTTCACCCCCCCCATTTATATGGGCTTGGGACTGACACAAGAATACCACTGGTTTGTTTTGTGTCTGGGGTTAGAGCCTGGGGCCTATTCATGCAAACCAAGTGCCAGAATGTACTGTACTGTATATGTCTGCACTAACTTACACAAATCCATTTATATGCGTTTCAGTTTGTAATCATGGGTACCTATGGAGAAACTTCTCAGACAGATATTGCTGTTGATGCTGTTTGTATCATGGCGTGCAAAGGTGAGAAATCATTACAATCTACTTATTATCTTCAACCATCACAAACACATTTCTTCTGACAATGGTATATGTTGTCATTGTGTTTTCACTTGTCGAAAACAACGTGGGCTACATAGATAACTGGAAGGCTTTCTGGGGGAGACCTGGTGTAATTAGGAGAGATGGTGTCCATCCCACTGGGATGGACGGGGCCGCTCTCATTTCTAGGAATATGGCCGATTTTATTCGAAATCCAAAACCCTGACAATCCCAAGTCGAGACTAGGAGGCAGAGCCGCAGTTTAACACGCTCCTCTGCGCCTCAGTCAGAGTGCCCACCTGCCGAGAATAGAATAGTCTCTGTCGATGTTTAGGCCTATAGAAACTGTGTCTGTCCCCTGACCACCCAAATTTTGAAAAGTTAATAAACCTAAACTAAACAGAAGAGGAGCTAAAAACAAAAACTTAACTGAAATGAAATGAGCCACAAAGTCAGTCTCAAATAACACTGCGATCAAATGTGGACTGTTGAACATTCGATCATTATCATTAAAATCTCTACTAGTTAACGATCTCATTGCTGATCACCATATTGATTTATTTTGTATAACTGAAACGTGGCTGAAGCAGGATGAGTATGTTAGCATTAATGAAGCTACACCCCCAACTCATGTTAACTTTCATATCCCTCGTACCACAGGTCAAGGAGGTGGGGTGGCTGCAATATTTCAGTCAAACCTATTAATCAACCCTAGACCAAAATCTGTCTGCAGGTCTTTTGAAAGCCTCACTCTTTCCCACTCACTCTTTCCCACTCAGACTGGAAAGGTGAAAAACCAGTTCTGTTAGTTACAGTATACCGTCCACCTGGTCTGTATTCATAATTCCGATCAGAGTTTTCTGAGTTTATATCAGAGTCAAAATCATTATCCTGGGAGATTTAAATATACATGTTGATGTAGAAAGCGACAGCCTTAGTTCTGGGTTTCTTTCCCTACTAGACTCAATCGGCTTTTCCCAGCATGTGAATGAACCCACTCACTTCTACGATCATATCCTTGATCTTGTTCGAACATATGGCATTGAAATTGAAAAGCTAACAATTCTTCCCCAAAATTCTCTCCTGTCTGACCATTACCTTATTACATTTGAGTTTACTTTAATGGGCTCCACAGCATTGAGGAATAAATTCAGCTATAGAAGATTTTTATCTGAAGCTGCTGTGGCTAAATTTAAAGAGAACATTTGGTCATCATTCCCAACAATGCCATATCTAAATTCAAATGAGGATTTCTCCCATACGCAGGTTGATGACCTTGTGACTAGCACTATGGCCACACTGCGTTCGAATCTCGACAATGCCGCCACTCTCAAAAAGAAAGTATTCAATCTGAGGAGGCTGGCTCCCTGGTATAATTACCAAATCCGTGCCTTAAAGCAAACATCAAGGAAATTAGAAAGAAATTGGCGTTCCAGTAAGTCAGAAGAGTCTCACAGAGCCTGGAAAGATAGCCTAAAAACATATAAAAAAGCTCTCTGCAGTGCTAGAAGTTCATATTACTCAGCACTCATAGAAGAAAACAAGAACAACCCCAGGTTTCTCTTCAGCGCTGTAGCCAGGCTGACAGAGAGCCATAGCTCAGTTGAACCAGTGATCCCCTTAACTCTAAGCAGTGATGATTTTATTTTTTTTTACAGATAAAATTCTCACGATCAGAGAAAGAATTTATCAGCTCTTGCCTATGTTAGATAAAAATCCCCTTCTGAATACAGCAACTCCTGAATCAGCTGTGACACCTCTTTTACATCTGGAATCATTCTCACCTCTGAATCTCTCAGAGCTAGCTTCTATAGTTTCATCATCCAGACCGTCAACCTGTCTATTAGACCCAGTACCAACTAGCCTCTTTAAAGAGATCTTTTATTTAATTGAGCTGCTCATTCTAAATTTGATTAATCTGACTTTATTTCTGGGTTATGTACCTCAGGCACTTAAGACTGCGGTCATCAAACCCCAGCTTAAAAAGCCTAATCTTGATCCAGATGTTTTGGCAAACTATAGACCCATATCGAACCTTCCATTTATTTCTAAAATCATTGAGAAAGCTGTAGCAAAACAACTACACGAGCATCTGAATGGGAACAGTTTGTTTGAAGAGTTTCAGTCAGGATTTAGAGCCCATCATAGCACAGAAACAGCGCTGGTTAAAGTCTCCAATGACATTCTAATGGCCTCAGACAATGGATCAGCCTCCATACTTCTCCTTCTAGATCTTAGTGCTGCATTCGACACCATAGATCATAATATTTTACTACAGAGACTGGAACATGAAATTGGAATTAAAGGAACTGCACTAAGGTGGTTCAAATCCTACTTATCAGATAGACATCAGTTTGTTCATGTAAACAGCTCCTCCTCATGTACTGTAGTCAGTCATGGAGTCCCGCAGGGTTCGGTACTTGGACCAATCCTCTTTGCGCTTTATCTGCTCCCTCTAGGCAACATTATCAGGAAACACAGCATCAACTTCCACTGCTACGCAGACGATACTCAGCTGTACCTATCAATGAAGCCAAATGAAGTCACTCAGATAGTCAGACTGCAGGCATGTCTTGAAGACATAAAAGTCTGGATGACTGGAAATTTTTTACTTCTCAACTCTGACAAAACAGAAGTTATTGTACTTGGTCCTAAGCACATCAGAAAAATACTATCTAATCATCTCATCAGTCTGCACGGCATTACTTTGGCTTCCAGCTGCACTGTAAGAAACCTTGGAGTAATTTTTGACTACTTGGTCCTTTGTCCCTCACATAAAACAAGTTAGTAGGGCAGCTTTCTTCCACCTGAGAAACATTAGGAAAATCAGAAACATCCTTTCTCAGGATGATGCAGAAAAACTAGTCCATGCATTTGTAACTTCTAGGCTGGACTACTGTAACTCATTACTATCTGGATGTCCAAACAAATCTCTAAAAGGCCTTCAGTTAATTCAGAACGCTGCTGCATGAATATTAACAGGAACTAGGAAAAGAAATCATATCTCTCCTGTGTTAGCTGCTCTTCATTGGCTGCCAGTAAAATATAGAGTAGAATTCAAAATCCTTCTTTTAAGATATAAAGCTCTTAATGGCCAAGCTCCATCATATCTCAGAGAGCTCATAGTTCCTTACTGTCCTAGCAGGCCACTCCGCTTTCTAGATGGAGGTTTACTTGTGGTTCCTAGAGTCTCCAAGAGTAAATCTGGAGGCAGATCGTTCAGTTATCAGGCTCCTCTTCTTCCAGCATCGGTCCGGGCGGCGGACTCTTTAGTAATTTTCAAGACCAGGCTTAAAACTTTCCTGTATGACAGAGCTTATAGTTAAAAAGTTAAAGTCCTCTTCTCTTTAGCTATGCTGCTCTAGGCCTAGGCTGCTGGGGGAAGGACTGAGCTTCTCTCTCTCTCTCTCTCTCTCTCTCTCGCTCTCTCTGTCTCTCCCTGTCTCTCCCTGTTACCCTCTCTCCCCCTCTCCATCTTTCTCTCTCCCTTCATCTCGCTCGCTCTCTTTTCCTCCCCCCTTGCATGCGTTGATAAGAACCATCCTTCTTAAAAAAAAAAACACAGTTTCACCCAGTTCTAAGCATTTATACTGCATTTACTAACCATGTTCTCCAATGCCTGTCTCCCTGTCTCACTCTCTCTCTCTCTCTCTCCCACTCTCAACCCAACCGGTCGAGGCAGATGGGTTTCTGCCTCTTAAAGGAAGTTTTTCCTTGCCACTGTTGCCAAGTGCTTGCTCATCGGGGGAACTGTTGGGTCTCTTTAAATAAATTTATAAAGAGTTTGGTCTAGACCTGCTCTATATGTAAAATGCCTTGATGTAACTTTGTTATGATTTGGCGCTATACAAATAAATCTGATTTGATTTGATTTGATTTAGATCAACCAACAACTTCTATACCGCCAGTAACTACTCCACGACCAACAACGGGTGGACCAACTACACTAAAATCAACAACTGCTGGACTGACTACCCCAAAACCAACCACTGCTAAACCCACCACACTGAAACCGACAACTGCAGGACCCACTACACCAAAACCGACAACTGCTAAACCCACTACACTGAAACCGACAACTGCAGGACCCACTACACCAAAACCAACAACTGCTAAACCCACTACACTGAAACCGACAACTGCAGGACCCACTACACTGAAACCGACAACTGCAGGACCCACTACACTGAAACCGACAACTGCAGGATCCACTACACTAAAACCGACAACTGAAAAACTAACAACTCCTGCACCCACTACACTAAAACCAACAACTCCAAAACCTATAACTTCTCGACCCACTATACCAACAACAACAACTGCTAAATCCACTACACTGAAACCGACCACTCCAAAACCAACAACTCCTGGACCCAGTACACCAAAACCAACAACTGCTAAATCCACTACACTGAAACCGACAACTCCAAAACCAACAACTGCTAGACCCATTACACCAAAACCAACAACTGAAAAACCAATAACTCCTGGACCCACTACACCAAAACCAATAACTCCTGGACCCACTACACCAAAACCAACAACTGCTAAATCCACTACACTGAAACCGACAACTCCAAAACCAACAACTGCTAGACCCATTACACCAAAACCAACAACTCCAAAACCAATAACTCCTGGACCCACTACACCAAAACCAACAACTGCTAAATCCACTACACTGAAACCGACAACTCCAAAACCAACAACTGCTAGACCCATTACACCAAAACCAACAACTGAAAAATCAACAACTCCTGGACCCACTACACTAAAACCAACAACCGCTGGACTGACTACCCCAAAACCAACAACTGCTAAATCCACTACACTGAAACCAACAACTGCTAGACCCATTACACCAAAACCAACAACTCCAAAACCAATAACTCCTGGACCCACTACACCAAAACCAACAACTGCTAAATCCACTACACTGAAACCGACAACTCCAAAACCAATAACTCCTGGACCCACTACACCAAAACCAACAACTGCTAAATCCACTACACTGAAACCGACAACTCCAAAACCAACAACTGCTAGACCCATTACACCAAAACCAACAACTGAAAAACCAATAACTCCTGGACCCACTACACTAAAACCAACAACCGCTGGACTGACTACCCCAAAACCAACAACTGCTAAACCCACTTCACTGAAACCGACAACTCCAAAACCTACCACTGCTGGGCCAACTACCCCAAAACCAACAACTCCAAAACCAACAACTCCTGGACACACTACACCAAAACCAACTACATCAAAGCCACCAAGTATGACTTTTTCTTTGAAAATTTTTTTTTAATAACGCTATTATTTATTTCTTCTGGATTTCATTTTCTCTCTTTTCCCAACAATGCTCTCATCTTCCCTGTGTTTTATAGAACCATGTCCTCCTGATGCCGAGTATATAAACTGTGGTCCAGCTTGTATCCCCACTTGTATGGAGCCATCGACCAACTGCTCTGGTTCCTGTATCAGTGGCTGCTTCTGCAAACCAGGCTTTGTGTTCAAGGGGCGACGCTGTGTGCCGCTAGAGAGATGTGGCTGTCTGGATGACCAGAATAACTATTATGAGGTCAGATGAATATGAAAAAATATGGTAGAAGAGTGCATAACAAGAAGGTTGCATATTGTCATCCTGTTAACATAAGGTACACACTTCCAGTATTAAACCTTTTTTAATTTTTTTTTTTTTCAGCCTGGTGAGATTGTTTTTGAAGATGGCTGCTCAAAGCTTTGTCACTGTGCAGGGAACTACACTTTGGAATGTGTTGATAATTCCTGTGAAACCACTGAAGAGTGTCGTGAGGTTAATGGTGTTGCAGGCTGCTATCCTAAAGGTATTTCTTTCTCTATATCGTGTCCAGTGGCATAATACAATAATCACAATATCTTTAATTGTTCCTATTCATCTGTACTGCAGTCGTATTAAATCTGAGGATTTACAATTCTGTAACAATCAATTGAACAACTGCTCTTCAGCCAAGAGAGCATGTGATGCTTTGAAAAGCAAGCATGAGACTGGAATTTAATTGATTCATTAATTAATCAAACTTTGAATTACTCGTAAAATCTGATCACAATTTATACGGTCACATTTGTCCCTCCTTCAGATACATCCACATGCATAGCATCAGGTGATCCCCACTACACCACCTTTGACAAACGCCGGTACAACTTCATGGGAAACTGCAGCTATTTGATGTCTAAACCATGCAATGAAACAGCTCTGCCATACTTTGAGGTCCACACTGACAATGAAAATCGCTATAACAATCCCACAATCTCCTATGTGAAAGCTGTACACGTATATGTGCACATATTGAAAATCTCCATTCTTAAAGGTGGAACTGTGCAGGTAAGAAATGAGAGCAGGAACAGTAATACATGTTGGAAGAGACAACAATTATCCCATTTCCATATCGAGAACATCTCAAATCCTGTTGTGAAATCAGTTGGATAATTTTAAAATGCACACATCCATACAGTGGAATTAGTAGTTGGATTTTTTTTTTCTTTTCTTTTTTAACTATAGATAAATGGAACCAAAGTAAACCTGCCAGTGACTCCGGTCCCAAGTGTCTCTGTGTTCAAGTCAGGGAAACACTACACTGTCTCCATGAACTTTGGTGTGACAGTTCGCTATGATGGAAACCATTTTATGGACATCAAAGTGATCAAAGAGTAAGTGAATAGATACTGTCACCAGAGACTGTATTTTACATACTTTTTCTCAAACCTAAAAAAGAAATTGAATTGAATTGAAAATAAATTGATCAGTGAAATGCTAATGTTTAGTGTAGTGAGTCACAAAATGAATAGATGCTGGTCACTTCATAAAAGTAACTAGCATGCTGATGTTATTGCATTGCACAGCTATGAAAAGGAACTGTGTGGACTGTGTGGAGATTATGATGGAGATGCCAAAGATGACTTCCGTACACCAGATGGATTATTGACCAACAATGTCAATGACTTCGGACACAGCTGGAACACTAATCCAGAGTAAATTTTGCACATTACAATCATGCATTAATATTTCAGATAGTGTTAATTTTGTTAGATTATTTTAGATTTGGTCTTGTCCTCAAAGTTTCACTAATGCACTCATTTAGTAAATGTCACTTTTTATTTCAGTGTACTGTCTTAGCCATTGATTGATTCATTCATCTTCTACTCCTTATTCGTTTTTGGGTCAAGCACAAGGAGAACTCTGCACACAGAGAGGCGCCACGCTGGGAATTGAACCCATGAACTTCTTGCTGTGAGGCAACAGTGCTAACCACTATACCGCTGCCCCTTGCTTAGCCAACCAATTTAATTTAAATAAAAAAAAAACAACAAAAAAAACCACAAAATTTTAATGTTAATGCATCTTTAGAAAACAAAAACTGAAAACAAAGCAATACAATAACATTCAGAAATGGAAGAGGATATGAAAATCTACTTTAGAATGATGCAGCAACATAAGCAAATCAGATACATAGCAAACAGAGCAGCAGTTGAATTCCAGCCACCATCGTAGTGGCCTCTGGCATGACAGAAGGTTTTTGTTAAACTGCACATCAATAGGGTTGTGCTCGTTGGGGATAAAAGGCAAAGGAATCAGTGATTGCTCTGACCTTACCTTACTGTTTGATAACATGAATGCTGGTGTTAAAATTTCTCTATTAATGAAAGCTGTATCCACAATACACTCACATGAAGCAAAGTTCAACCAGTTTGTCACAACCACAAGTAGAAAATGAGTGGGAGCAAATCATGGTAAATGTGCAGGTTGTACCAAGGAATCCAGGAATCTGTGGGTTCAAGTTTCTGACAGCAGGTTATCCAGAATAAGGAAAATTATAAGAAATAAAAAAGCCAAAGACAAATATCCTGCTTGTTCTGTAATTCTGTAAGCCTTAGTGGCAGAAACTAAGAAACTTTTCATATAATTTACGCCTTTATTCAGAGACTTTGATGGTAATAATGACCATAAATTTTTGTGTGGCCGACCTGTTGCTGTGATAGTTTCAATCCAGACTCAGGGTGAATTAGACAAAGCCTGCAGTGACGTTACGAGACTAATACATGCAGGCCTAATGTCATAACTGTACCCTTTTGTCAGGATTGCTCCAGTGTAACCTCTCACTGACTGTCTATATGAACAGATGCAACAAGAAGCCCAACACCACCATCCCTGACTGCAATGAAGAAGAGCAGGAACAGTATGAAAGCTCTGGATATTGTGGTATCCTGTTAGACAAAAAGGGTCCTTTCGCAGCGTGCCACCCCAGAATAAACCCCAATGTAACTACACACATACACACACACACAGTATTCAATGCTCCAAATATGGAGCAATTCCCTCAATTAACTACAAATACGTTTCTTTTCAATATTAATACATTTTAAGAATATTAAGAATTTTAGTGCACATCCAATAAGATGAGATCAGACAAAAGAACATAATCCTGTATTTGTCCCTCCTTTGGTAAAATTTGCAATGAAAATAAGAGTAGGAAAATTTCTTACATTAATTATGCAATGTAAGGATGAGATTGGGTTCACCTGCAAAATATCTGTGTTTGTCCTCAGAATTACTTCAGAGACTGTGTCTTTGACCTGTGTGAGCTTAATGGCGCTAAACCCATTCTGTGTGAAGCCATTGAAGCCTACATCAATGAATGCCAGGACCGTGGGGTCATCATTGGACCTTGGAGGAATGAAACCTTTTGCCGTAAGTGTTGGATAAATGTAGAACTAACAGGTACTTTGTTGCCAGACAGCCAAACATCAGTGCTCACCCTCAATGACACACGAAAAAGAAACATACAAGTAGGCTACAAATTTAACGGATGCTTTCACAGTTCACAAGACCGATTAAGGACCGCGTTTCAGCCAGTTCTTCCAAAAGCCAGTCTGAGTATGACAGAGGAAATCAATCAATATGTGTGTGTTGGAGAGAGCAAGAGCAATCACAAAGGACATAGCCCTGCAGTGATGAATCAATTAATGAATTCATTCATCCATTGACCTTCTACTGCTCATCCATTTTAAATATTTTTTTCATAATTACAGAAACATCTTCAGGCTTAAAGAAACCCCCACTCACTTCTAAAAATAAGTTGCACATCTGTCCTAAAACAAATTTTGTGATTTTATCAAGAAAATAGTTCACAATAAATGTGGGCACTAAAAATAGTTTTCTAGAGATAAAGTCACTAAGACCTGCTGAGTCAAAACAAATCAGTAACACAGGCGTGAATAAATTTTTAGTGTACATAAAATGTGGAATATTTGAGAATGTATGTATTCACTGTTTTCCCTTTAGCCCTGAGCTGCCCCCCCAACAGCCACTACAAGCCTTGTGCAGATGCCTGTCAGGAGACATGCTCTGGAAAACCTTCCCATTGTGAAGGCCCCTGCTCTGAAGCCTGTGTGTGTAATCCTGGGTACATCCTTAGCTCCGGCAAGTGTGTCAAGACGAGTTCATGTGGCTGCAAACACAGCAATAACCAGTATTATGAGGTACACAGATATGTGTGTGTGTGTGTGTGAGTAAGTGTCTGTGAGCAGCTATGGCGACCTGTTCCTTTGAATTGATAGTTGTGTTGAACCCAGATTTTTTTTCATTACTTTACTTTTCCATTCATTTTGCATCTATTATTCCAGACAACCTTTGATTCAAGCTTCTCCCTGCTAATGCATTTGACATGTTTGTATTTCTCAGCCTGGAGAGGATTTTTATGTGGAGGACTGTAAGCTGAAGTGTAGGTGTGATCCTCCATTCATTACATGTGCAGCCTCTGAGTGCCCCCCAATGCATGAGTGCAAACACCAGAATGGAGAATTAGGCTGCTATCCCACCAGTAGGTTCTGTGAAGTAATAAACTGAAACATGAACCAAAAGTTGAGTTTGTTCACTCAGTTGTGTTGCTATCTCTCTCAGGTTTTCAGGACTGTGTGGTCTCTGGAGATCCACATTACAGCACATTTGATAAGAAGTTTTACAGTTTCATGGGAACATGTACTTACACAATGGCCAGATCCTGCAAGAACAAAACAGGTAGAAGCAGGTTTAGATTTTTATGGATATTAAGTTACAATTCTATGTTTCTTCTTGTAACCTTTGATATATAGGCATATGTGGGTTTTTGAAATTCAACATTGCAGAGCTGATAAAATCACACATGCTTTTCATGTATTTAATTTTTAACTGCAGAAAAAAAAGCAGAAACTGAACTGAGAATATAAATAGAGAGAAATCACAATTAATTCATTAGACTGTTCTGCATTAGAATTGCAGGGCATGTGGTTTAGTCTGCACAACAGAACATGAATTTACTCATAAAATTAATTTTCACTACAAAAATGTCTGTCACTGTACGAAATGTGCAGGTCCTTGGTTTTCAGTGGAGGGGAAGAATGAGGAGAGAGGAGTGCCAGGTGTGTCCTACTTAAGGAAACTCTATGTCACTGTTAATGGAATCACTGTGACCCTGATGAAGGCCCGGAGAACACTGGTCAGTATGGATACACCACCACACAATACACAACTCAACACACATGGCAGCTGTCTGTCAATTCTAAACCTCGCGTTTGGTGAAATTACAGTTTAGGGACTGCCCTTATATTTTATCATTTATCATCATTTATTTGATCTCATCCTCATTCTTTGCCTTGGGTCTCTTTATTTTCTTTACAATTCCAGAAATCTGCTTCTACTCTTTCTTCATATCCTCCTTTGTTTGATCCAACAGCTCAAAAAGTTTTTTTAATCTCAATGCAGAGTCGAAGTCTGATCTTTTTTCATCCCTGTCGCTCATTACTTCAAAAACTGAAAGGAAACTGCATTTGTATTTTAATCATCTTAATGTCATCCCTCTGTCATCCTTCCTGAAGGTGAATGGAGTGCGGGTGGCTCTCCCTTACTCCCCCTCTCCTCTCATGACTCTCAGTCTTTCTGGTCAGTACATCATACTGCAGACAAACTTTGGCCTCGAGGTGCGTTGGGATGGAAACCATCATGCAAAGATTTCAGTTCCCAGGTTGGCTTAAAGAATATTATT
Organism: Echeneis naucrates; assembly: GCF_900963305.1. Classification (NCBI taxonomy): domain Eukaryota; kingdom Metazoa; phylum Chordata; class Actinopteri; order Carangiformes; family Echeneidae; genus Echeneis; species Echeneis naucrates. Next base: position 14,993,553 of record NC_042528.1, on the reverse strand, counting down.
TTAATATTGGCATAGTTAAATGGTCACACCATGTCAGAGGTTGACCTGCCCCTTGATGATTTTTGAATATGGCTGTTCTCAGAATAGCATCAACAGGTTAGGTCTGGCCCTCTAGTTAAAATACATCCAATAAACAAGTATAAATCAGAACCAATGGAACTGAGAGGACTTTGTGAAAGGTCATAAAAGTACAAACGAAAGAAGCAAGTATATAACTCATGTCACTTACCGAATCTTTTCAATATGGAGTCAAATTTTTCCCAGAAGTTTTCACAGTTTGAAGAAACTTTTTGAACAACATCACACAGCAAAAACACAATCTATGGAAACACATGGGAATGTCTGTCATTGAGATGAGCTATTATCTGGGTTGTTCACTGCAGGATTTCATAATATGATTTAAACATGAAGCAGATTTGGCCTTGATTCCTTGAATTTGACCAAAGTGTTTTAGCCTATGTGTCTGTCTCATTCTGAATCTTTCAACAATTGTTCATCTCTAATGGACTTAAATGAGTAATCCAAGTATTGTAACACCTGGGTTTATATTTATACTAATACCAATACATTCAAGTGTGACTTGTAAATTAGCAAAAAGAACTTCAGACACAGAGTGATATGAACTAGTTTCCCAACAAATATCAGAATTTCTTCAAATGCAGCCAGGATATAATAGTCTACATCTTAAATCTGGATCTGATTTGAAGTGATCAACATCATGGTTTAATTTCATTTTAGCTTGACACAACTAGAGGTTAATTTCAACAACCAATAAATCAGATTGGAATCTGTGCATGATGCAGTTGAAAGGTCATACACATGTGAATGAATCCTCCCTGGAACTTTGCTGATAGGCTCTTTCTTCTATTGATGATGATCTGAATAATTGTGTCAGGTTGAAGAGATTTCATCCTCTTGTTGCTTTGTGTCTAGATTTCCATAGAAGGTCCAATGGTTTTTATTTAAATATTCTTAAAATAACCCTCTTCATCTCTTAATGCCTAATTCTCTGTCTTTATCCATTCAGCTCCTACTTTGACCAGATGTGTGGTCTCTGTGGTGATTATGATGGCAACCCAAACAATGACTACACCAAACCTGATGGCACACTTGTAGCTAATGTTAATGACTTTGCTAACAGCTGGAAAACAGAGGAAGATGAGGATGATAGGTTAGTTGACACACATTCATTGTTATCTGAGTTTTTTTGAACCCTCTTTTGATATTCAGAAGTGTGACTAAGCTATACGTGATTAGGCTGATAAACTGACTGCACATGTATTCAGTCACTGTTGACAATGAATCTCATGGATGAAAAATTAAATGTGCTACAATTATCAACTCATTAACTTCTCCAATGGAACATTACCCTGGTGTGTCTCCATGGATCAGGTGTACACCAGGCACCGAGCCTGACCTTAAGTGTGACCCCAAACTTCAGGCTGAAGTGGTGAAACCAGACAAATGTGGGAAAATAAAAGACCCCATTGGACCCTTTAGGTAAGTAATTCCTGACAGGTTGTAAATCCATCTTTATTTTTATCCTTCTGTATCTTTTTTGTGTCTTTTTTTTATCTTAATATCAGCAGTCCACCTTAAAGAAAGTTGATAACCTATCTCTATTTCCTTCTCACTCGCTCAAGAATGAAATGTATCTGTACATGTCACCTCAAATTGACTTCAGAACAGAGACAAATACATCGTCAGCATGTGTTTATATAGTGGGGCTGGTCAGATCAAATGGCACCAACAATAGTTCTTTACCTGCTTTGCAACTGTACAGACAACAAGCATGTTATTTCAAAAGAGGCAATTGGAAGTGAAACCATAAACAAATGTCTTTAAACCTTGTTTTAGACAAACTGTGACATTTTTACAAAGATGACATGACTCGCTTATTAGATTACAGTCAGTTTATTAATGGAACATCTGATAGACAGCAGTGGACTCTGAACCACACATACACAGATTCTCAGGTCAGAGTCAACAACAGAATCCTTAAACAATATAATAAAATTAATGATTTAAACATGCATATAAATAAATATAGATAAAATAAACATACATACATACAAACATATGCATGAAGATAACATATTGTATAAAAATAAAAATATGGAATAGACATAATAGTCTTTGACACACATAGTGCATGTTAATCAGTAGCTACTATCACTATGATCAGTAGCAGAGTGATCCATGAACATGGTGAAATGTGTTTTCATCTCTTCATGGTTTCATCTCTAAATGTAAATGTAACACTCACATGTATTTTTTCAGTTTTTACATTTGAAATTCAACAACTTTTTTTTACTTCAGTTTTTGGGGTGAGATTTTGTGTTTGTTTAAATATATAAATGTAAGGTAATCTTTATGAGATGAGAGAATTTGGGAACATGGCAAATATTGGAATTCATTAGTAGCTCAATTTCCTGCCCATTTCAAAGTGTTCTCCATTTTTCCTGTTCCAGGGAGTGTATCCATGTGGTGGATCCCACTCCGTTTTTTCAAAGCTGTGTGTATGACATGTGTCAGTTTAATGGCCAGCAAAAAGTCCTCTGTGACCAGCTCCAGGCATACACTGACACCTGCCTGGTCAACGGAGCCAAAGTGGACCAGTGGAGGACTCCATACTTCTGCCGTAAGATTGCAGCAACTCAATAACAGAATTTTGTTGTCAGGCACAGGACAAGTGAAGACAACCACGGAAACCCCCATAAATCTGATAGATCTGCCCCAAACATTTTCATGTTATTCTCTTTAAGAATGAACCTATTCTATAAGAAGTATTCTGATAAAATGATTAAAGAACAGTTCTTATATTTCATTTTAATTTTTGGTCCGGCTGGAAGGATTGTAGTGGTCAGCTACCCAGGCACTTATTCCAGATCAGAGTAGTTGCATGCAGGGCAAACGATGGTCAAAAGCATGTGTGAACATAGATCAACATCAACCCCTGGTGTGGTTAACCAACAACCTAAATACATAAAAGAGAGAGTAACCAAAATAAATGTGTGTGTACAAAGGTCAATAGTAGAGTTCTTAACTGTACTTCTTTAATGCCAGGTTGGCCCAGCAAACATTACTCAGTTCTTGGACAGGCAATTTTTCTTCTTTATGCTTTGTCCAAATCCAGTGTGCAGTTGTCAGAGCTGTTGGTCTGAGTGGTCAAATTCCTCCTTTTTGCCTCGAGTTAGTTGGGTTGCTGGTGTTGCAGTTAATTTAGTAGTTGATGCCAGCTTGAGGGTCAGTTCTTGCAGGGAACTGCAGGGAGGCAATCAGTTTGTCCGCTCATAGACATCATAGGTATTGCCTTGAGTCACTACCATAGTAAGAGTGAAGAGTTGCAAAGGAAGTCAGGGCCAGCCTCCAGGCCAGGAAAGTGAATCTAAAAGATGCCTCAGAGGATCCAAGCCAAAAAATGAGCCAGCAACAAGAGGGAGGAGCCCAAGAAGGTGCATGGGAAATGAGACAGAGCGATAGAGACAAAAACAGCTAGAGGAGGAACAAACCAAGGTTTTTGGATACCTGGGTCACGTCATACATTGACCAATAACAACTGGACTTGTCCTGTCAATTTATAATCACATGATGAGGTGCAAAACAATTTTTTATTCTTAGTGTCAGCATGTTACTGCGTGTAGTACTTCATTATGACTGCAAGCATCAAACCGACACCCCTTTTCAAACCGAATAAAAACCTCGATTGTCCAGTTTTTGTTGATTGTTTGTTGATCCCTGTCTCTGTCTTTACCTCTCTCTCTGTCATTGCAGCCCTGACCTGTCCTCCTAACAGCTCCTACTCTCTGTGTATGAGTTCATGTCCGGAGACATGTCTGGGTGTGGTTGGGCCCCCTGGATGTGAGGATGTGTGTGTGGAGGGTTGTAAGTGTGATCCTGGCTTCATCCTCAGCAGTGACATATGTGTGGCCCTGAAAGACTGCGGCTGTGTGGACACCAGCGAGACTTATCACCCTGTAAGTCATTTCAAACACTCCATGCTTCTATTATTCATTTCTAGAGGTGATTACATAATATGAATAATAACAATCCAGTATGTCCAGTAACATTCAGTAATCAATACTGAAATATATTATGTTTAGCTGATTTTACACCCACTTCTAATCAGACCAGTTGGCTGCGGCTGAGTCTGACACATGATGCTGATAGTGTTTTCAATGGAGGACTATGATTGGCACCTTTTGTCTGTCAGGTGGGTGATGAGTGGTACCTTGAGCACTGTGAGGAGAAGTGTGTATGTCACAGTGGAGGTTTCATCCAGTGTCACAACAGCAGCTGTAAACCATCCACTGAGAGCTGCCAGCTGCATGATGGAGAGTACAAATGCCAACCACTAGGTATGCAGACACACACACACACACACACACACACACACACACACACACTGAATATGTTTTATGTGTGTGTATTCTAAATCAGTCTACGTCACCATATCAGCCTGATATTTCCCATTAGAACTCAAGGCTTAATCTCAGTCATGTCCCTCTGAAAGGTCTCTAAGAAACAAAGTGAGTTTATTTGAACATGAACTGAATGGAATCAAACATTGCCATTCCAATCCCTTTCAACTCACTTTTGTACTTGCTTCATCAGGAAGTGGAATCTGCTCAGTATCCGGTGATCCGCACTACACCACTTTTGACAAACACACCCACCATTACATGGGAGCCTGCTCATACACGATGACCAAGCTCTGCAACATCTCCTCCGACTTGCCGTACTTCGCTGTAGATACACAGAATGAACACAGAGGAAGTAACAAGAAGGTTTCCTACGTCAGAGCTGTGGTGATCAATGTGAATGGAGTGACTGTGATCCTTGGCAAGGGCCGAAAAGTCCAGGTAAGGCCACTTGACTGGTTGGGAAACCTGTTTCCTGCTGAGGCAAAATACCTGTTGTGTAAAATTTTACTAATTTGTTTAAAATAAAAACACTGTCCATTTTCTCCGCTGTGTTAGCTAACCCAAGTAAAGTAAATATTTTTCTGCTCTTTAGATCAATGGGACAATGGTTGTCCCACCTGTCACCTCCATCAGTGGAGTAATGATCTATCTGAGTGGAAAGTTTGTTGTCCTGGAGACCTCCTTTGGCCTGAGAGTGCGTTTTGATGGTAACCACCATGCTGATGTCACTGTACCCACTTCCTACAATGGCCTGCTTTGTGGCCTGTGTGGTAAGAAGCAGTTTAAGTTTTTTGAAAATTTGCACTTGTATCTGACAGCAATATCCACTTGATTTTCCACACTGAAATTCTTCAGCACTACTATGCAGCCATGTTGACTGGTCTGTAGTCAGTCTGTAGTGAGATACTAGATATCTGTTGCCCTGGCAGGAAATTTCAATGGAAACCTAGAAGATGACAACCTAAAGCCAGACAATCAACCAGCAGCCAACACCAATGAGTTTGGTGACAGCTGGCAGGTTCCTGACCCCCGGCCTGAGTAAGTGATGACTGATTATTATCCAATTTAGAGTCACCAATCAACCTAAACATGCATGTCTTTGCACGGTGGGAGGAAACCCACGGAAGCACAGAGAAAACATATAAACTCCATACAGAAAGGCCCCAGGCTCAGGAACCAAACCTTCTCATTGTGGGGCACTAGTGCTAACCACTATACCGCCGTGCTGTTATTTCTGTGCTGTGTTGGTTAAAATGCATGTATGTTCAATTTGCAATGTGGGTTATTATATTTATGCTAATACCCTAAAGAACAATAAAACAGTTCAAACACAATAGTTCAATATCAAAGATCATTGTGGTTCATTATGACTGCTAAGCATCAATGATGATCAACCACAATCACTTTATTCTATTTTAATGCATATTACTCAATCTTGTCAAGCTGCACCAATGGAGGAGAGCACGAAGACTGTGATGATGAAGTGGAGGAGGATGCCAAGAAGCCCACCAGCTGTGGCATGATCACTGACCCCAATGGTATCATACACACTGTCTTGATTACATGTCATTTACATTTCACAGTATGAGCAACAAAGAGAGCAGGGTGTTAAGTTAGCCGTCTCAATACAGGAGTAGGTGTGGTCCTGCTCCAGAAACTTAACTATAAGCTTCAGTGATTGGAGCTCAGAGAAGACAGCGGACTCTCAACAAAGTTATCATAGAACTAAGAAAGAAGAAAATAATCACTGGGTAAAATGACTTTAATATGATGTTAATCTCACTCACAGGGATCTTTAAGCCCTGCCACTCTTTTGTGCCCCCTGATCCATACTTTGGAAACTGTGTGTATGACATGTGCGCCACTGGAGGTCAGACCATTGCTCTGTGCCAGGCCATAGAGAGCTATGCTGACATGTGTGCTGCTGCAGGAGTCCCCATCGCATGGAGGAACGTCACTTTCTGTCGTGAGTACATCAAAAGAGTTTTAGCAATGTCTCATGTTACTGTGGTCAGGTTTATTACTAGAGTTTTCGCTGTAGCTCTGATTAAGTCACTCATGAGAAAGCTTTATCTCACTGCTTTAGATGCAAGTCTTACTACATTTCATGCATTTCTCACAAAAAACATTAACTATTAAAACCATCAAAAGTTTTAGCAGATGTGTTAAAGCAGTTGTAAAAAAAACAGTATTGGTAAATATCTGAGTACAGAGAAATGGTTTACATGAAAACAAACGATGCCTTGAAATTATTCTGTTTTAAAGGACCTTCAATGGGAGGCAGTCAGAAGAAGCTCAGTTCAGGCTGGGTCTGGTCTCCATTGCGCGTTCATTTCGCCCCAAAATGGTCATATAGGTGAAATCCCAGAATATAATTATTTAGTCAAATCAAATCAGATTTATTTGTATAGCGCCAAATCATAACAAAGTTACATCAAGGCACTTTACATATAGAGCAGGTGTAGACCAAATTCTGAGGCGCACAGAAGCGTGCTAAACTGCGGCTCTGCCTCATGGTCTCGACTCGGGGCTGTCAGGGTTTTGGCTTTCTAATAAAATCGGCCATATTCCTAGATATGAAAGCGGCCCCACCCACAGTGGGATGGACACCATCTCTCCGAATAAGAGAAGGTCTCCCCCAAGAAAGTCTTCCAGTTATCGATGTAGCCCACATTGTTTTCGGGACACCACCTCGACAGCCAGCGTCATGTGACTGTCATCACTGGTCCGATAGGGGAGTGGGCCAGGGAAAACCACAGTGTCTGACAACTTGCACACCAATTCCACAGTAATCTTTGTGACTTCCAAGTGGCAAAGTCGGGTGTCATTACTGCCGACGTGAATAACGATTTTACATATTTACGTTTACCCTTAGTTTCAGATAAGACTGGATGTCGCCTGCTCTGGCCCCCGGGATACACTTAACTATGGCCGCCGGTATCGCTAACTTCACGTTCCTCAGAATAGAATCGCCAATCACGAAAGTCGGCTTTTCAGCTGGTGTGTCGCTGAATGGGGAGAACCTGTTGGAAACGTGAACTTGTTGGTAGTGACCCGGGTGCTGCTGCCTACGACTATGCCTCTTGTCCCAACCGCCCTGACTAGATCCCGACTGCTTGGTAGCCGCTGGGGTGGAGGAAATTCTCTCATCTGCCGTAGGAGCTGGTCTAGGTCAGCCCGTACTGGCTACAGGGGGTTGGCTATCATATGCTATCATAGGCTGGGCTAGCTAAGGTGCAGAGCCGCGACTCTAACTCGCTTATTTTCGCCTCCATTTCTACCATCATCCTGCATCTATGACAAGAGGTGCTATCATAAAAAGGGATAGAAAAGTAGCTAGACATGAGACGAGGGAGAAGGAGGAAGAGAGAGGTGAGAGAGAGAGCTGCAGGGCATTGCTAATCGTGTGGTTTGATTAGCGGAGCAACAGTATCGTCTAAGAGCTAGGGAAAGGAGAGGCAGATTGAGTTCTATACTAGTCTAAGTGTGATAACAGTTTGCTGTCGATTAATCGGGTGAATAGGAAAGAATAGCAGAGACAACACATGAGGTGACACAGAGCACAACCACCAGTGACCAGAAAATGTCACTATTGGGACAAACTGTAACAGGTTTTATCCTGAAAAACTTTGCTTTTTTTTTTTTTTTTTTTTTTTTTTTTTTCAAACATCTCATCATCTTTTCCAAATACCTCCCTCCAGCTCTGAAGTGCCCCACAGGCAGTCAGTATATCCCCTGTGGCCCTGCCTGTCCTCAGCCCAGCTGTCAGGATCCTGCTGGCCCCGGTGGCTCATGCAACCAACCGTGTGTGGATGGATGCTTCTGTAATCCTGGTCTTGTCCTCAGTGGAGACAAATGTGTCCAACTTAGCGAGTGTGGATGTACTAATGAAGATGGAAAGTATCGACCGGTATGTCTGACTGGGTGACCGCTCATAAGGAACCATTTTTGTTTTGTTGTATGAATTTGTTTTGAAGATATTTCTGTGTATTGCTGCTGTAGGTAGGAGACACCTGGTTCACTGACACAGACTGCTCAGAGCGCTGCAAGTGTAATGGCAACCACAACATCACCTGTGAGCCCTGGCAATGCAGCCCTGCACAGGAGTGTAAAGTGGTGGAAGGAGTCCTGGACTGCCACTCCACAGGTAGACTACCAAAGAATCTGAAGCTGAATTTGGATTAAAAAAAAAAACAATCACTGAGTAATTTGCTCCTCAGGTAAAGGAGTGTGCCACGTGGCTGGAGATCCTCACTACTACACTTTTGATGGTGTGATGCACACATTCATGGGCACATGCACTTACACGCTGGTTGAGGTATAGGATCAAAATGCCCTATGGTTGTGCAGTATGTCTGTAACCTATAAAACTAATTAAAATAATATTTCAGTTTCAAAATCTTTTCAACATTTCAGGTGTGTAACACCACAAAGGTAACTCCCTTTAAGATAGTGGCTAAAAATGAGGAGCGGGGGCAGCCAGAGGCCTCCTATGTTCGCTCTGTTAAAATCTACCTTCCTGCTGATACCGTGGTTGAGCTGCAGAAGAGCCGTAGAGTTCTGGTATTTATATACTTAAAGTTGTTATGAATATTGGCTCAGAGCTTCATAAAAGAGTTTGAGGGATGCAGTGGAAATTATCTACGGTCTCCCTGTCTTACTTCAGTTGAATGGACGACGAGTGCGAACCCCAGTTTCAATTGCCTTAGCTGGAGCAAAGGTGATAACCAGTGGATCCTACAGTCTGCTGGACACAAACTTTGGTCTGCTGGTGAAGTTTGATGGAGTCCACCACTTGGAGATAACTGTTCCTGGAGAATACTTCAACAAGGTATGAAGCTGTGGGAACAGTCTCACTGTCTTATGGTCTCTCCACCACCAGTCAAATAGATTGTTGATCATAGAGGATGCAAGCTTGTTGACTCCCTCCTCTCCAGCTTTGTGGCATGTGTGGGAACTACAACCATAACTCCTCTGATGACAACCTGATGCCCAACAAGAAACCAGCCAAAGATGTGATTGAACTGGGTAACAGCTGGAAATCAGTAGGAGACAGTGATCCTGGGTCAGTGGATTACAACCATTGTTTTTGATTATCTCATCACTGGTCAGTTCTTTATATCGTTCAGATTGACGTGAATATTTAATAATCAATATATATTGCTGAGCCATAACATTGAATTTGTGAATTGGTGAACAACAGGTAAATTGAATAACACTCATTACCTCTTTTCCACCACCACCTGTCAGTGGGTGGGGTTTATTAAGTTCATGTGTTGAAGCAAAAAAAAAAAAAAAAGGCTGTAAGCAAGGCTGTAACAGACCTTGATAAGGACATAACTGTGCTGGTCCAAGAAAGGAAAACTGTCTCTCCACAGACCCTCAAATCTCCGAGGAGGATCATGGGTCATTGATGATCATGGGGGTGTACCATGTGCTCCAATCCAATAAAAGAGCTACTTGAGCTCAAACTGCTAAAAACAACACAATTTCAATAAATTTGGGCAGTTATCATTTTCTTTACCAACATGGTAAACATGCTAATTTATTAATTTAAATCTAAGAATGTTTGAATATTTTTTGTCTCTTCATACAGAACCTTGGGCTGTGATCAGTAGCTTTGATGACTAATCAGTCAGTAACAATATGCTAATGGTTATTGGGGGTCTAAGGAAGTTATCAATGAGCTCTCTGATCTTTTTGTATGTGATTGCTTGCAGATTGAGTTAAATATTTATAGTGGTTTGAGTTCTTGAGCCAAGCCAAGCCCCCATGAGACATCACTGTGGCATTCCAGTGGCTGATCAGCCCATCTTTTTCTTCCTCTTTAGTTGTCAGCCAGACACTCGTCCAGACATACACCCCAACTGCACAGCACAAGAAGAGAAGCAATTTGAAATTCAGTGTGCTGAGATCATCCTCTCTGACAGTTTCACACCTTGCCATGCTCTGGTTCCCCCTGAAGCTTTTCTGGGTAACTGCGTGTACGACATGTGCGAGTATGACGGCATGCCATCGACACTCTGTGACAATGTGGAGGCATATGCTCAGGCTTGTCAGAGTACCGGAATCACCATCAGCTGGAGGAACAATTCCTTCTGTCGTAGGTCACAATAATCACAGTTCAAATACAAGATTGTGGTTTACTTTTTTAAGTAATTTAAGATTTTAAATTCTCTTCCCCCTGCAGCTCTGGCCTGCCCACCTAACAGCCACTTTTCAGACTGCACAGCACCCTGCCCTCCAACCTGCTCTGACCTCTTCCCTATCATCTGCCACCTCCCTCCAACTACGTGTATTGAGGGTTGCCAGTGTGATGCAGGTTTTGTACTGAGCGACAATAAATGCGTACCATTGGACAAATGTGGCTGTCTGGACTCAGATGGAGAGTACCATGATGTGAGTAAAGCTGTCCACACTGCTGAAGAATAGGAATATCTTAACACCAAAAATCAGGGAAGTTTGTTAAATAAAAACAGAAATAGGGAATAAAATACAAAATAGTGTTTTATTCCAGATGTCCAATTGCTTCATACAGTAAACATATTGTTTACTGAGAACCACACCAATATCTTTTCTCATGGTTTTTTGTTTTTCTTTTGAATACCTTCAGCTTCCCCAGAAAAGGTCTAGTAAAAAAAAAAAAGAAAAACAATCCAAAGAAATCAAATTTATTTATATATTGTCAAATCATAAAAGAGTACATCTAGGGACTTTACATATAGAGCAGGTCTAGAGCAAACTCTTTATAGACTTCTTTATAGACTACTATAGAATTACTTATAGTATAAACCAATCATCCATAACTTCATGACCCATGTCAGCTGAAGTGAATAATAGTGATTAACTTGTTATGCATATTCAATGTCATCTGTATTTGTCAGGTTTTCTTTTATCATGTGGATGTTACTTACATACGTACCATGCCCCTAGCATTTTTCAGACGAAGTCTTCTCCATCATGGAAACAGCATTTCCAGATGGTAGTCTCCTCATTTAGCAAGTTAATGCTCCCTGTCTCTCTGTAACAATAGTTCAGGAATTGTTTGAGATACATCAACTAGTCAAATTGAATATTAATGTTAGTTTGCAAAATTCCCTTCCCAGTGTTTTTCTATTACCTTTTCTATTACCTCCTCATGATTGGGTGGCAGATAGTGTCTACAGGGATGAGTGGAAAAAACATCACCTGACTTAAATGTTTTGTGTTGTGTGTATAGGTTGGAGACTTGTGGCTGACGGATAAATGTTCTGACTCCTGTGTTTGTAACCGTGGTGGTAAAATCACCTGTACGGACCACAAATGTAACTCAAACTCTGTGTGCACTCTGGACAAAGATGGAGACCTCTACTGCAAACCCACCAGTGTGTAATGTTACAGCATGTTTTAGCTACTGTGTACAGTTTAAAAACTATCTCCAGAACCCTGTGTTTTAATTATTGCAATTACTCTATCTTCTGCAGAATTTGACAGGTGCAGCATTTCTGGGGATCCTCATTACCGGACTTTCGATGGTTTCACCCATCACTTCCAGGGCCCCTATACCTACGTCCTGACTCAGAGCCACAACCTGCAGAGCTCCCTGCCATCCCTGGTAGTGAGGGGAAAGAACATCAGACGTGGGGGAAATAAGAGGGTGTCATTCCTAGATCAGATGTACATTGATGTTTATGGAGTAAATGTTCGCTTCCTGCAGAAGAAGACTGTCCTGGTCAGTACTTCGTCTGATCAAGTGTTTATCTTATAAAAATTATACATCTAATAATCACATTTCACTTCTTCTAGGTGAATGGGGAGCGTGTTGCACCTCCTCTCAGTCCAACTGATGGTTTGTCCATCACAATGAACTCCCAGCAGATCCAGCTTATCACTGACTTTGGACTCACTGTTCGCTTTGATGGCAAAAGTCGGGGAGGTAAAAGAAAAAAAAAATCTCTGTTTTCAATGGCCCTGTTTGGTTTGTTTGTGAACCCTTCTGTGTCTTTTTTGTGCATCAGATATCATACTACCTAGCACATACAGGAACTCTGTGAGAGGTTTATGTGGAAATTACGATGGCATCTCCAGAAATGAGTACATGAAGCCTGATGGGATGGTGGTCAGGGATCTGAACACTTTTGGCGAAAGCTGGAGGGTCAGTGATCGCCAGGCTGATGGTCTGAGGAGCTACAATCTTCATCACACCGTCCATCGGTACCTCCCCTAACTACTAAATCACAAGCTCTGTACAATATGATACTGGTTCAAAGTGCTGCTTGATAAAAAAACATTAATGAGATCCATTAGTTCTTGACTTCATTAACATGATATGACAAATTTTATATCACATTATAACTAATTGTGATAACTAATTATCACATGATAAAAGCTGGTCATTAATCTCCATGAGATCATGACTTTTGCCTTTTATGTACAATGCATTATGATGTCACATCAACAAGTTAATTTTGTGAAGTCTACAATCCTTTTCATATCCTACATGGCCATCATGCAGTTTGTGTGGCCATCATACAAGCACAGCCAAGGCAGGTACAGACAGAGTAAAGAGGGTTATAGGTTCTTGCTACTTTTCTTCCCTTTTGTGAAACCCCAGACAAACACCATGAGTTGTAAGCAGCATGTCTTAAAAGAATAAACATCTTCCTGTTTTCCAGGCGAGAGATAGAGACTGATCTAGATTCTGGATTTGAGACCTCGGATTGTTCTCAGTCTCAACTCAATGACTACAACAGCATGGCTCAGTGTGGAGCACTATCTGATTCCAAGGGACTGTTTGCAACCTGCCACACCACTCTGGCTCCCAAACCTTACCAGGAGTGAGTAGTCTGCATTTAAACATATAGAACTGAGAGAGTTATACAGCTGTTTTCATTTGAGCATTTACAATATGATGCACTTGACATCCATCTTCTGGAGTTATCCCTATATTTATTGTGTGTATTTGTCTCTGTGATGTCCTTAGTGACTGTGTGTTTGACCAGTGTGCTGAGGGTGGAAATGCAGCACTTCGTTGTGCCAGTTATGAAGCATATGCTGTAGCCTGTCAAGAAGTTGGAATCACACTGGGATCCTGGAGGCAGCAGCTGGACTGTGGTGGGTCCAACAAACATGTCACACTGCACTGAACTAGGTGCAATCTTAAATAAGAGAGCAAAGTTTTGTACTCACCTTTATCACTCCAGCTTCTTTCTGTTACATTGAAAACTACAAATATATAATTCTAAAATAACAGCCAGCCATTATCCATATCTGATAGCATATCTCTCTTCCAGTCCTTTCCTGTGACGCCAACAGCACCTACTCTCCCTGTATGTCGCCTTGCCCAGCCTCTTGCGCCAACTTGGCAGCCCCCTCTGAGTGTGACACCACTTCCTGTGTGGAGGGGTGCCAGTGTGCTGCGGGCTTTGTCATGAGTGAGGGAAACTGTGTACCATACTCACAATGCGGCTGCACCTTCTTCAACAGATATTACCCTGTAAGAAGCCTCATTAAATAGTTATGCAGCAGTGGCTGCATGTGATGGTGATATCTCATTTCACCCTTCCTCTCTCTCTTTACATCCTCCATCCTGCAGCTGAAGGAGACGTTTGTGACGGAGGACTGTTCTCAGACCTGTGAATGCACTAGTACTGGCGCTGTGTGCTATCCCAAGATCTGCCCAAATGATTACATCTGCACCATCTATGACTTCAAACGTGATTGTTTCAAAGGTGTGTCTTTTGTTTGTGTGTATCAAAATGAAAATTCCTTCAGCATCTCCTCAATCACTTTAAAATACTACAATATGCAGTTTGTGGGAGAAATTATAATACTTGATAATCGAATTTGCAGTACATGATATGATCAGCCATTACATAATACATAAATGTAAAGGAAATTTAACACTAGAGAAAACATACTGAAGTTTTGTAATCTGCACAGTATGTTTTCCTGAGTGCTGAGTCCTGAGTAGTGATAAAAAGATAATTGTCAAAGAAACTAAATTTTGTTTTGTGTTGCAGCGAGTCCCTGCCTCAGTTATCCCTGTCAAAATGGAGGAACATGTAATGAAGAAAGCAACAGCACGTACATCTGTCAGTGTGCAGAGGGCTTCAAGGGCACAAACTGTGAGGAGCTGATGACACCAGATGGAGGGTTGGGTATGTCCAGCTTAAACATCTGTTCACTCCCCATCTCCAAAAGCTTCTACAGATTTGCTAAGATGAATGACTGAGTCAGACTGCGGTGTTGACATGGCAGATAAGCATTTAAAACGCTTATCTGTTTCCAAGGGTGGTATTTGTTATATTTACCCGATTTTATTTTTGTTTAGAGATTTATGGTTAGTTTTTGATGTGTTTGCTTTGTTACAGAGACGAAGTGGATTATTCTGATTGTGGTTGTCGTCTTAGTCACCGTCATCATCATTGTGACCACTCTTGTGTGTGTGTGCAAACACAAGGACAAGTAAGTTTCAACTGCTACTATGGTGTACAAATATTTGTGTATTTGTCAGCAGTATGCACAAACACACACACACTGTCTCAACTTTAATTTGAGTGGGTTTACATCAATACAAGCAAATCAGAATCACTGTTGCTGAGTGATTCCAACCTGAAATATTTCAGACATGGATCAGAGTTCAGACTGAGTTCATGACTTGTAACATGAGCAGTAAACAGCAGACTGTACAGGAAATATATGAAATATGTGGTAATATGACACTAATCAGATGCCAGAGGAGTCAGAAATTACAGAGTCATCAGAAGTATTTGAGGTATTAGAATTTTCATTTCAAGTTTCAGCATCAGGAAGGGAGGATACAGAAAGGGTCATCAATGAATCTTTCACACAATTTTTTAGACATTAATGTAGTTTAACTTGCCCAATTATTTTTTAATTATTTGTGAAAAGGTCTTTATCCTCTAGTTGCATTTTCATTCTAGGTCACAATTTTATGTAATTCAGATGCAGATGTCATTTCACAGGAGGTGAGAGTAAAATTAATCTTCATCACCTTTTTGGGAATATCTGGTATATTGTACTGTATACAGGGAGGTTGTGATTCACAGACCACCTTCAATCCACTTTGACGCCTTGTACCTGTGCCTTCAGCTTTCACAGGCTGGAATAATTTTCACCTTCTAAACTCTCACTTCAATTCTTTCTCTCCACAGGAAAAACAAGTTTGAGGAGAAAAAACTCACCATGAAATCAACAAGTAAGAATAATGACTGTTAGTTGAGAAATGCATTGAACTTTGACAGCAGGTCTCATATATAGTTAGTTTACAACCTTCAGATGGCTGATATTCCACAGAGATCAAGTCAGTATTATTGGTGGTATTATCAGTGTTGTGTTTTTTAATAAACTGAGACCTTACAAAGCGATATTCCAAATATCAAGGTATCATACATCAGAAATATAGACCCAAACTTCATCCTCTATATATGCTGGATGTCAGTAGAAGATTTCTCTTGTGAATTTCTCGTGTCTTGGTGGTGATACTCTGTTTTAATATCTATTTTCCCCTCCTCCAGGTCCATACATGAATATGAAGGAGCAAAATGATTCCATAGTGACCACTATGTGATGACAAACGGTTGCATTTTGAATGTAAAATTTTCTGAACCATCATGCCCAATCTGTCAAAAGTGTATTTAGTACATAGTCTTTGTATATTGATACTGTTCAAGTGCCAATTCATGTTTTTCTTAACTTAAACTTTTGAAGATGGAATTCTAGTCAGGTATGTTCTCTTCATTCAATCACATAAGAGTGCCTTATATGTGTAATAAAGAAAAGAAAAGAAATGTGAAATGCGAAAGTCTTTTACATTTTGTGGCATTTTATAAATTTTAAAATTCACTTTTCAGTTTCCATTAATTGGTAACTGCATTGACATCTAACTGCAACATATCTAAAAGTGAAGGGTCTTATAATTTCTGAATTATAAAGATTCACAATACATTTAATGTATGAAGCAAAGAGAACCTGCAATTGCATAATCAGCCATAGCATTATGACCACCTGACAAAAATGGCATAGCTCCCTTTTGCTCTACACCTCTGAAAATGAGCTGTGATATCTGAACCAAGACATTAACAGCAGATCCTTTAAGTCCTGGAAGTTGAGAAGTGCGGTGATGGACTGAGATTTTGGAGTCAAGTCAATGTCCTCAACTGGTTGGCATTCCTCAAACCATTCCTGATCATTTATTCCAGTGTGGCAGGAAGCATTATCCTGAAAGTGCCCACTTCCATCACAGAACACTTTGCATGAAGGGCTGGTCTTAGTCTGAACAATGTTAGACCATGCAACATCCACAAGATGTAGAAGACCTCATCCACCTGACCAGATCGCCATCTTCGGTTGCTTTGTGATTGTAGTTGCTCATGTGTTCATTGTAGGGATTTTTGGACAGGGATTAGAAAGGACATCAATCTGATCTGCAGCTACACAGCCTCATACACAATAAACAACAAACTGTGATGCTCTGTGTGCTCTGATGAATTATTATAATTTTTTTTTTTGGTCTGCATTTGTCCTTATTGTTTACCACCCCAGGTATGTCAGTTTTTTATGAGACTGATGCACTTTTTGTCTTGCAGCTAAGAGTTTTCATTATTTCAATGTGTGTCTGTGACCATCACCAGCCCTCCCTGGAAGCTAGTTTTTCGATCTTTACTGAGTGAAGTTACCTTTGTGAGGATTGCTACAGCACAGTGAATATAGGGGGAAACAAAGGACAGACGTGATGGCAGAATGAACAGCTGCTGACTGACCCAGAATCAGACAGGTTTTAGGTTAGATAAGATCAGCCATACTTCCAATATTATAGTGATTACATGTGATAGCTGAACACATGGGCGATGCTAGACCTATTTTGGGGTGCTTCGGCACCCCCAAAAGCTGTGTTGAAAAGTTATTGTTTTACACTTTAACCTACAAACGATTGACTTTCTTGAGACATTATTTGAGCTTATGAAATTCGAATTAAACATAACATTTTCATATAATTAAAAAGAACACTGCCACCCCTCGTAAATGGTACAATCCTCCTCTCACACACTCTCCCAGCATCTGCACTGCACTGCTCTGAAGCCAGTCCCCATTTTGCCTCACAAACTCACATATCACTTTTAATATTGTTAGGAAGGAGACAGTTAGCTAGCGATTTTTTATGTTGTATTCTCAATCATGCACTGTGCACTGTTTGAATTGGAGAGAAAGAGGCGGTTGTTGTTTGGCCTATGCAATATATATATATATATATATATTTTTTTTTTTTTTTTTTTTTTTTTTTTTTTTGCCTTAGTAAGAAAAGGGGGTGAGTGGACTCATTGAGTGGTTAGCACTCCTAAAGCTCTGATCCTAGAATCACCCCTGGCTGAATATTTGACTCAGATTTTATACGGTGGTGCAAACCAACATTACAAAATCTGAAACACTTTCACAAAGCTTGAGACAAATTTAGAAGTCCCGAAACAAACCGGAAAGTGAATGTCCCAACTGCGGGGTTGACCCAAAAGTGATAACGGTAGTTGGAGCATAGACACATAGACATATAAATAATATAAATAAATATATAAACATATAAATAAATAATAATAATCTTTATATGTGTTTGAGTTGGAGTTTGATGGGGTTCGAATGCGAAGCGAATGAGTGATGTTTTGCGGCAAACACATTCTGTCTGGTCTGCGCCATTTAAAAACACCACATTAAGTGGCTCATGTGTTTTCCACAAAACAGGCAAAAAATCCCCTGATCGGTATACATTGTTATCCATGCACTCTATCGATTTTTTTTTTTTTTTTCAAAATTTGTTTACATTTTCCTTTCCTACTTTTTACAATACAGATTTATCACTGTTATAAATAAAATCTATCAGGATATAGACAATATATTTTTTTTTATAAAATACACAGCAGCAGTAAAAGAAAAGAAAACTAATTACAAGGCTCTTCATTCATATCATAGAGATTTCAGCACGCCATCTAACTCCAACTGGCCATGTCACGTTATCACTTCCGGGTCAAACCCGGAGTTGCAACTTTCTCATCAGGATATGGTATTCAAAGTCATGGAGATACACTCTAAAGCTGTTAGAAAAGATGCTGAGGTCACATTCACTTGGGTCCCTGCACACATGGGCATTTTTGGGAATGAAAGAGTGGATAAACTGGCTAAGCAAGCTGTTAAAAAAAACAATAGACATCACAATAAAACTTTCTAAATCAGAGGGAAAGAGTATTATATGGAAGAAAATCAATGTTGAGTAGCAGCAAAACTGGGATCAGGACACAAAGCGAAGTCATCTTCATACAAAACAAAGTAGAGTGGGTATTGATAGATACAGAGGAGGAAATAGAAGACTGGTGCTAACAATGAGTAGAATTAGAATAGGACACAGTAATTTAAACGGGACACTTTATATCATTGTAAAACACCCAACTGGTGTGTGTGATATCTGTCAACAAGCTGAAACAATAGAACATGCCATTATTAATTGTAGGAGATATGTCCAGGAAAGACTGAAAATGATGACAGGGATGGAAAAGTTGGACTGATAGGGACAGGTCTTAAAAGTATTCTTGAGTGTGGTGAGAGAGGGCAAGGCCAGAGATATTTAATTAGTTCCAGTAGGTGGCAACTAACAGGATACCAGCTGCCTGAAAACCTTAACCCTCCTATTATCCTTGGGGTCAATTTGACCCCAATCAATGTTTATCATTCAAAAAACAATAGTTGGCTTTTTTTTTTTGCTCCATATTTCATGACTTTTCCTAATTTGATGGGGACAACTGATTAAGCGTAAAATTATCATGATAATATTTTTTCAATGTGCTGAACGCATATTCCACGCATCGGTGTTCCTCTGGGGTCAATTTGACCCCAAGCTGTTTTAGCTGTGTAAAACTTGTCTGTCTGTGTGTGTGACCTAACATCCCCACACCTGCAGGTGCAGAGTTGATACTTTTGAGTTGATACATAATGGGGGGAAACTTTCCCGCTCTGGGGGGGGGGAGACTTTCCCGCTCAGGAGGGGGGGGGGGACTTTCCCGCTCTGTGGAGGGCGGGGTATTCCTGCAAGGACATTGGTAGTTCATGCAAAATAAGGGAGGAGCAAACATATAAAAGCTTGCATTGCAGCCCTCTATCCACATCATTCTTCTTTGTGCTCTGTGTACACTGCAATCTGCACGCTCTCTCATTTGAAAATGTCTTCTGGGAAAAGGTTTACTGTCAATGACGTTTTGGAACAGCTCTTTGACAGTGAAAGTGACATAGAGGAGAATGTTTCTGAGACAGAGGATTGTGTTGAGGAGGACCCTGATTTTGAGGCATTCTCATCTGATGAGAATGAGAGTGTTGACCCTCCTGTTGCTTCTCAACCACCAGCAGACACGATCCTTTCCAAAAATGGAAAGATAATATGGTCCCTTTCCCCACTTAGACAGCAAGGTAGACTTAGCGCTACTAATATTATCAAAATGGTTCCAGGCCCCACCAGATATGCAATCAGCCATGTTGAAGACATCAAGTCATCATTAGAGCTCTTCATAACACCATCGATTGAGAATATTGTACTTGGGATGACAAATTTAGAGGGGAAGCGTGTGTATGGGGACAGTTGGAAAGACTTGGATGTAGTCGACTTGGAAGCCTACATTGGCTTGCTCATTTTGGCGGGAGTTTATAAATCAAAAGGTGAAGCAACAGCAAGCCTTTGGAATGCTGAGACTGGAAGGGCAATATTTCCAGCCACCATGTCTCTGAAGACATTCCAAGTTTTGTCCCGTGTCATACGCTTTGATGACAAACAAACAAGGCACGGCCGACGCGAACGTGACAAACTTGCGGCAATAAGGGATGTGTGGGACAAGTGGGTGCAGCGTTTACCCCTGCTTTACAATCCAGGCCCCCACGTGACTGTCGATGAGTGCTTGGTTGCGTTTCGTGGGCGCTGTCCATTCCGACAATATATGCCAAGCAAACCTGCCAAATATGGCATCAAAATATGGGCAGCATGTGATGCACAGTCCAGCTTTGCATGGAATATGCAGGTTTACACAGGCAAATCTCCTGGCGAAGCACCGGAAAAAAATCAGGGCACAAGGGTTGTGCTTGATATGGCTGAAGGACTGCATGGGCATAATATTACATGTGATAATTTTTTCACATCTTATGCCCTGGGTGAGGAACTGCTGAAAAGGAAGGTAACGATGTTGGGGACAGTGAGAAAAAATAAACCAGAGCTTCCCTCTGAACTTCTTGCTGTCAAGAACAGGAAGGTAACATCTTCAGTGTTTGCCTTCACTGATAAAGCAACTGTGGTCTCCTATTGCCCCAAGAAAGGGAAAAATGTCCTGCTGCTTAGCACCATGCACAAAGATGATGCCCTGAGCAGCAGAGAAGACAAAAAACCACAAATGGTGCTGGACTACAATGAGACAAAGAGAGGGGTGGACAACCTGGACAAGGTCACAGCCACGTACAGCTGTCGACGCATGACTGCCCGTTGGCCCCTTGTCATCTTCTTCCACATCATTGATGTGAGTGCATACAATGCGTTTGTGATATGGTGTGAAATAAACAAGGACTGGAACAGGGGAAAACTGAGCCGCAGGAGGATTTTCCTGGAGCAGCTTGGTAATGCACTGGTGAAACCACAGATTGAGAGAAGACGATGCCTTCCAAGAGCATCAACAGCTGCTGCAGCTATTGTGAGGGACATACAGACAGAGACAAACACCCCAACTCCTCCAATGGTAGAAAACCGCGGGCAAGAAACGCGGCAGGTGTCAGGTTTGTCCCACCCGAAATGATTCCAAGACCAGCATGACCTGTTCGCAATGCAAGAAATATGTCTGCAAGGAGCATGCACACACTCTCTGCACATCCTGTGTACAGTAGTGCAGACTAAAAGCTTGACTGTGGGCATAAAGAACTGTTCCATGTTCTGACTATCTGACTGTTGTTCTAATTATGGTTTCTGTTTCACAAATGGGTGAATTTTCAAACATGTAACCCCCCCCCCCTACACACACACACACACACCAAAAAAAAACACAAAAAAAAACACAAAAAAAACAAAAAAAAAACACCAAAAAAACATAAACAAAAAAAAAACAAAAAAGGAAAAAAAAAACTCTTTAACTCTGCCACTGCCGGTCCCAAGCCCGGATAACAAAAGAGGAGGGGTGAGTATGACTTCATAGTGACTAACCACAAATATGTTACAAGAAAAGGAGATAGAAATAAGTAAATAAATATGTTTATGAGAGGAAAGGGGGGCTTATCAACATCAGTCAATATAATATATAAACCCACAAGGACCGAATAACTGCTATTTAAATATCTTGAAGTAAATCTTGAATAAAACCCTAAAACCCTAAAATCAACAAAACAGAAAAAACAACAAAACAAGACAGCAAACCATAAAGAACCCAAACCAATCAAATCAAATTTATTTATATAGCACCACATCATAACAAAATTACATCAAGGCACTTTACACATAGATTAGATCCAGACCAAACTCTTTGTGGAGTTGTTAGAAACCCAACATATCCCTCCAAGAGCAAGCACTTGAAGGGACAGTGGCAAGGAAAAACTGGCGGGGGGCAGAGAAAAATGAAGAGACAGTTGGAGAGAGACACAGTCAGAACAAGTGTGAAGGATGGGAGGGGGAACTTGGTAGAAGGATGGTGAGAGAGCATGAAAAGGAGAATATGTCATAAAAAATACAAACAAAACACAATAATTGCAACCTTGTGGTTCTTTTTTTGCCTGCACTCCCAGATGTTAAATACCTGGGTCCAACTTCACTGTCAGACGAGTGAAGATTAGTCAGACCGATGCGTTTCAACTAATGAAGCCCCTGGGATAAGGAGGCGAAACACCTTTGACAAACCTAAGTCCTAAGTCCAGTTGAGTTTGATTAAATTGTTGGCTGGATCTTGCCTCATCTTTCTGGGTGACATGTATATCATTTTTGGCCTTAGTGATATCAAAAGATACTAAAAGGCGGAAAAAAGACTAAATAACTATGCAATATTTATAGCCTAGTCTATATTATAGTAAACCTCATCACTTACCAGTACATGACCAGCCCTGAATCATTGAAATAACTTCAGTTGCTGGTAGGCTTTCACCATCTTGAAAGGCTTGTAAAATTGCCTAAGTCACTTTGTCTTTTGACTGGGGCAAAATAAAACAGCCAAAGTAGCCAGCATCATGAGGAGATGATTTCGGCAAAAAAATAATTTTATCAAAACAATGACGTAAGTCATTATTTTAAGAAGATGACGATGTGTACTAAGACAAGAGTATCATTTCCCAACCTTTGCACGAAATCAGACCACTGCTTCAACTTAATCACTGCTACAACACAATCCATTTTAAACATGGTTAATGTTACTGTTGATTTTTCAAGGAGAGGTTAATTCAACTGTTAATTCAAGTACATACACAAAATTGCCAAAACATTATAACCACCTGCCCAATATCTTGTTTGTCTGTTTTGCTGCCAAAACAGCCTTGACCTATGGAGGAGAGCAGATATCTTGACCAAGACATTAGCGGCAGACCCCTTTAGAATGGATCAGGTTTGTTGTTACAGCTCTTCCAATAGATGCTGGTTTGAATCGAGATTTTGGGAAATTAAAATCACCTTAACACGTTGAAGTGGTTCTTTCAAATAGTTCCTGATCATTGTTGCAGTGGCAGGAAGCATTATCCTGCTGAAAGAGGCCACTGTCATGAGGGAACACAGTTTCCATGACAGGCTGGACTTGGTCTGAGCCAGGTTTAGCTACGTTGTATATGTCTAAGTAACAAGTAAGAGACACATTTATTTTAGAGACAAATGTTTATTAAATACAAGAAAAAAATAACTCAGTGGATGCAGACAAATTGCATCATCTACTACAAATCCCATTCCTATCAGGTGAGACCCAAACCCACTCCAGTTCAAAGAAGCCTGTCACAGGTTGAGAGAAGATGAAGGTTATTTTGCATGGACTTGACCTAGTGATGTGGGGATAGTAGACAGAGATGAAGCATTATCACAGGTGAGCCGCCCTGTGCACAAGTCTTTGAAAACGGAATTATTTTGAATCATTCTTACATGCTATGTAACATACAGTACGTTCATAAGAAAACTTGAATACTTGTAACAAGCTACAAAATAAGTCACAATTTCACTAAATGTTTAAACCAGACTTCTCCTGGAAGAATAAAAGCAAAGCTTAGGAAGACACTTTCATTTCATTTTCAAATCAGAAAAGAACGTGACGGGAGTGTGAGTCAGATGATTACAAATGAAAAAAACAAAACACTTTTGTGATTTCATAATTTCATTTTGAGAAAATAGACCTGCATCGACCGCTGATGAGATAGTAATTACAAAAGATTAACTCCATACTAAGATGGACACATTCTTCCCTCACCACCTCTAATGTCTACATAGTCAACCCTATAAATATAGTATGTACAAACAGAGTAATAAATACAGCAGGACATTGTGTTAAAGCCTTGAGCCATTGTGTGGCAAATTATAAGGGAAAAAACATCTACTTCTTACATCTGCTGGTTTGGTCCAGTTATTCATTGCAATGCAAGAAGTGATGAGTATGCACACAAGAAATCCAGACCATGGTCAATAGGGATGAGCAACTACACCACTATCCGTATCCGTATCCGTATCTGTTCAGCCATCTATATTTTCTGTATCCGTACTCATATTCGGAAGGGGCGGTACTTAAACCAGAAATGGGTGTGGTTAATATGAAAGTTGTCTTTTTAAGCCTAAAATTGATATTGGTTGATCAGAAGCTGCTATAATTATTGTAAACAACAATAAATTTTATTTACAGCTTAATTTGTATTACACCAGTGGTAAGAAGAGCAAGCTGACCATAAAAAAACCTGACCCGCTGAAGAAACAGCAAGAATGAGAATGCAAAAATGGTGCATGCAGCACCGCTTCTGTTACGAATCAAGTTTTTACCCCATAACCCCATAAAGTGGGGCAGATTTGAAATGTTTTGGTGATAGAAAGCTATTTTAAAATGATGATGTAGTTGCGTGGATGTAGCCTGACTTTTTAATTGCTATAGGTTAAATGATGATCTTACCGGGGGATTCAATCAGGTAGCTGTAATTATCGATATGTTACCTCTGGCCATTCAGTGGGATCATTGAAGGCAAACAGAAGGGACAATAAGAAAGACCTGCTTATGGGAGTTTTTCATTGTACCGTTTTTTCTCCGGTACAGTTAGCGTGTTAAAAGATTCATTTGACATGTTGAAACAATGTTTTAAGCGAACTACTGGACAGTGCTTTTTAAATTGTGCTAGCTGTTAAAAATATATCTGGTAAAATATGTCGTATCAAATATTTTGTTTCCTCACCAGATAACGATCAGCTGATCGCCATCTGGTGATCCCACTCCCTCCCTCAAGGCGCCCGCACATAATGCAAAACTGGGTGATCTCATCAGGATCATGACTAACTGCTAATCAAACATTTCTCTCATATAGGATCATGTGACTGAAGATTCAGATTCAATGCTATGTGCTATGTGAGTTATTGTTTACCATTCTTGTTAGTCAGAGTAAAAACTATATGAGAACAGAAAACTTGGGCAACACAGACAACTCAGACAAAGAGGCACACAGTCAGATCTTCCAACACAATTCAAGTTTCCTTTGATTATTAACCTGCACTGTACTGCATGAGTAGCCTGGCATCGGTTAACTTGCATGGGACATCCTTAGCATGTCTGAGCTGCACAGGGATTTGGCTATTTGGACAGAATCGCCTGGACTAATGAGGGGGAACAGCTATGACTGTTTATGCAACATTGAATAAACCCACAGTGTCCAACACTAACCCATGGAGAATCCTTGGATCTGATTCGTCACAGGGTGTAGTTGTAGCTAAGATGAATATTGTACAGTATACAAGACTGTCACGTGGACAATAAACAATACAATACTGTAACAATGCTTTAATGGAATGAGCAATTCTCAAGTCACATGAAAGACTGTGATGTGTTGCAGGAAGTAGTAAACAAACAGAAAACCTTCTATTTAGGCAGCAATTACGCCACATGACATTTTGAAAAGTTTTGTTTATGTTTGTGTTGTTTACAACACATAACTTTAACAGAAACCACATAATTTAAATAAAAGAATGCTCTTATCAGAAACAATTTGAATATTGGATCATTTTGAGGAAGAGGTCTCTGTTTTCTTAATTGCTCCTTAATGTAGTTGTTTTAATGAAAACTAAACATCTTAAGTGTTTATCTATGCCCTCCATTGTGTATTTTCCCGCAATGTAGAGCAGAGCCCACCCCTCAGGGTCCTAACTGCAGGCATGCTTATTTCTGAATGAACTACAGTGACCCCATTCATGACCATGTAGGAACATGTCTTCGAGTGACTGATGTGGAAAACCAGTTTGACATTATCAACAAGTACACACATGCCCATTTCTTTCAGACTAGCCACAGCTGACAGTGAGGTAGAGATGTGTTTTTGTTCTGTTATATTCCATGTAAATTTTAACGCAAAAACAAATGGACAAGAGTCAGCCTGCATTACAGCATATGACCGATGCATGTATAACCACTGAACTAGGATGAACACCACTGAATGATAGCTTTTTTGTGTTCCTCATTAGTGAAGTTTTTTAATACTAAGAATAATACTAAAATAATATTAACCACCAGTTTGAGATGGGCATCACACAAGTAATGGTGTTATTATATTTCTGAGACATGGGTTGTATTTGTGACATCATTCAGTTTCACCAAGTTTTCCTATTTTGTCTTGTTTTGGATTGTGATGGGTGATGATTGATTTATTTTTGTTTTGCTGGCATTGTCTAAGCTATGGTAGGGCCCAGAGTACCTTTAGTGTCAGAAATATCATTTTGTCTAACATCAGGTCAAGATTAAAAAGCCTGCGATTTAGGCAGAATACTGACTTGCTGAGATTAAAGAGAAACTTGGTGTGGGGGAGGGTTGTTTTTCAACAGGTGGCAAAGACAAGTACCTTGGTACATGTAATGGATAAATAACCTGCTCTGTAGCAGACGGTGGAATAAAGCAGAGTTGACGTCTGATCTGACCTTGACAATAAAAGAGCTATTTAGAAGTAGTTTTAAGTTAAGTTTTTATCATTAGGGTTACATATAAAATGAAAATCAATAAAGACAAATGTCAGTAGGAAATAAAAACAACATCACCCGTAGGACCTTCTCTTTGAATAGAAACAAAAGGTAACACTAACAAAGAGCAGAAACTGTTTTTAAGAAAACAAGCAAAAGACCAAAAAATTAAGGTGCGAAGGAGAATCTTGCTGCATGTAAACCCAAAGGTACCATTTTCAAGAAGCAGGCTCACCTCAGAATATCACCGGTCCTTATACTTTTCCTTGTATCAAAGTCTGGTTGCTCCGTATTAAACGGATCCCATCCCAGTCTCTTTCCCCCTCCTTCACTATCCTGGCCCGAATCTCTCTCCCCACCAGCTTCTCTCCCGTCCTGGATGAGTTTTGCTTTACCAACCTTACCTGGCTCTGTTGCCCTGGCTGGGCTGGGGGCACCAGTCCTCGGGGGAACTGTTTAGCATCTAGCACATCTTTGTACTGGATCTCAGGCCTGATCATCCTCAGACAGGCCGTTCTGGTGGTGTTGTCCAGCCCTGGCTGAAGCTCATAGCCAAGAATCTTCACTAATCCACTCTGGAATGGCCGAATATTTTTATCTCGGATCCGGTGTGCCTCTACAGGTTTCCCGCCATCCCTGAGGCAAACATGGGCCAGCTCTTCCCGCCGCATCCTGAGAAGAGCTACTTCCTCCTCCATCTGAGAAAGACCAAACCTGTCAATTTCATTCCAGAAGGTCTGGTTGAAGGTTTTGTACAAATACCAGTCTAAAGAATTCCACTGCCGCAGCTTTTCTCGCTGTTCTGCTGTTAGTGACAAATTTGGCAGTGTTTTGACTTGTGAATGCCCACCTCTAACACTGACACCAGCCACTGCTGCCGCTTTGCCTACCCAGCTTCCACTCATTGCCCCACTGCTGCTAGGTTTCTGTTGCCGAGCATTGAGACTGAATGAGACAACAGCATCCAGCGGCCAACAAAGTGCATGCCTTAGCAGGATCATGGACTGGTCGAAGTACTCAGAAACTAGAACTAGCTTGAAGGTCTGGCGGATCATGGCCACTCCACGTTGAGCCAGTGCTATAGAGAAATTGGCATTGTTGTCCAAACCAAAGTCAAACCATAGCAGATTACGAGCATAGTGGTTGTTGCGGAGACGAGGGTCATAGTATTGCTTAGGGTCATCGGCAAAGTCACCTAAACCTTTAGCTTTCCGAAAGGCAGGTGCTACCTCTTTGTAATAAGCAAAAGAGGACTCAGCCAGTGATACCGGGTCTCTGATGATAGAGAAGTAAAAAGTGTCTGCCGGCATCACCTTCTCCACCTGGAGACAAAGGGAGAGGAGATACAGTCTGTCAACCAGCCCATTATAAAGCCTTGTTCATGATCTGACTGCTCTTCACTCTATATGCTGTCAGGCTCCTCTACCATGGAGCCGACTCCCAATATCACCACGAGGGGCAGACTCCGTCGCAGCTCCTAAGATCAAGCTTAAAACCTCCCTTATGAGAAAGCCTACAGTTTAAAAGTTAAGGTTTACTTACTGTTATTTTCGTCATGCAACTATAGACCTAGACTGCTGGGGATGCATTGAGCACCTCTCTCTCTCTTTCTCTCTCTCCCCTGAGCATGTATACATCACAACAAAACAAGTTGTTATATTGGTTTCTTCTCAGTCTTCTTTCTTTCATCTTTCGTCCCTCCTGTCCTCTGTCTTCCTGTCCCTGTCTGACAGATGCTGTATCATCTCTGCTTCATGTTCCTGTTCAACACCTGCTGCTACAATAGTTAGTTAGTTGCTATGAATTATCATTGCACACTTTACTCATTTCCCATTAAGTTCTTCTGCTAAGAACTAAATTTCTCCTACTACTAATATTCATTGGTGCACATTTAGTGGTACCAGGCTTCAATCAGTATTTACATCTGTCTATCTTGCTTGCATTTTTAATGGCATCTTCTCTCCTCATGTTCCTTTCCTCTCCTTCCTCTCGCTGCTTTAACACTACAGAAGAGCTGATCATAGCTGTCCTACTAATTAAGCTTCTCTTGATTTCAGTATGACTCACCTCTGGCTTATTGAATCTCATGTGATTGCCCATGATGTGAAACTCCATGGCCCTAGGACCTCGGTAACCTTTCACCCTATGAGAATTGAAGGGCAATGGGTAGCCCAGCTGGTAGCCCAGTGGCAAGGCAAAGCTTAGGTCACGCTCCTCTCCAAAGCGGTACAGCATGTTGAGCACAGTGCTACTGGCCGTCTTGTGGGTTTTGAGGAACATGATGTGGATATGGGGCTGACAGGAGCCCAGGGAGGGCCCCTGAGCATCAGGGGACGAGAAGATGGAACGAGTAGCTGGCTGGACGCTGCTGAAAGATAAGGGGAGGAAATTATTTCAACTTCAGACCACATCTTGATTTCTGTATTTATATTCATACAGTTCAGTGTTTTAAAAAACATACAACAGCAGATGAAATAATGTCACATTAATAAGTCCAAGGAGCCTTAAAAGCTCTGCATTTTCACTGAGCTCTGTTATGCAGACATGGTGTTTACCCTTGTGGCCGTGTAACAGGAAGTCAATACAGCTAGATGCAATGCTACATGGATTTTGTAGGTTTTCACATTTTATCTTATCTTCTCATATTCCTTGAAATGTTGAAATGTTCAGCAAGTTTTGCAGAACCCTCATTGACCCGATGAATGTACCATTGTAATGTGTAGACAATACAGTTGTGGTCAAAAGTTTACATACACTTGTGAAGAACATAATGTCATGGCTCTCTTGAGTTTCCAGTTATTTCTACAACTCAGATTTTTCTCTGATAGTGATTGGAACAGATACTTCTTTGTCACAAAAAACATTCATGAAATTTGGTTCTTTTATGACTTTATTATGGGTTAACAGAAAAAGTGACAAAATCTGCTGGGTCAAAAATATACATACAGCAACATGAATTAGCAATTTTGGTGACTGTGTCAATGAAATGAGCTTCATAGTATGGCCTCTTAACTTCTTGTGAGTGATTATGAGTGACTACAGCTGGTGGCTTCTCTGAGGCCATTAAAATAGGGCTCATTGGATACAAACACCCACAAACACTACAATGGGAAAGGAGCTCAGCATGGATCTGAAAAAGCGAATCATTGACTTGAACAAGTCAGGAAAGTCACCTTTTCAAATCAGCTGCAGGTCCCAAGAGCAACAGTGCAAACAATTGTTTGTAAGTATAAAGTGCATGGCGCTGTTTTGCCACTGCCACGATCAGGAAGAAAACGCAAGCTATCACCTGCTGCTGAGAGAAAATTGGTCACGAGGGTGAAAAGTCAACCGACAACCACCAAAAAGCAGATCTGACAAGAATTAGAAGCTGCTGGAACACAGCTGTCAGTGTCCAAGTCAAGCGTGTTTTGCATTTCCATTGACTGAGAGGCTGCCGTGCAAGAAGGAAGCCCTTGCTCCAAAAGCGGCCCCTTAAGGCTTGACTGAAGTTTGCTGCTGATCACATGGACAAAGATAAGACCTTATGGAGGAAAGTTCTGATGAAACAAAAATCGAGCTGTTTGGCCACAATGCCCAGCAATATGTTTTGGAGGAGAAAAGTTGAGGCCTTTAACCCCGTCAAGCAAGGTGGTGGTAGTATTATGCTGTGGGGCTGTTTTGCTGCCAATGGAACTGGTGCTTTACAGTGAGTAAATGGGATTATGAAGACTATGAAGAATGAAGAGGATTACCTTCCATTTCTTCAAGATAACCTAAAATCATCAGCCCGAAGATTGGGTCTTGGGCACAGTTGGGCATTCCAACAGAACAATGACCCCAAACACACATCAAAAGTGATAATGGAATGGCTAAATCAGGCTAGAATTATGGTTTTAGAATGGCCTTCCCAAAGACTTAAACCCCAATGTGAAAATGTGGACAATGCTGAAGAAAAAAGTCAATGTCAGAAAGCCATCAAATTTAACTGAACTGCACCAATTCAAGAGGAGAGAGAGAGTCAAGAGGAGTGGTCAAAGATTCAACCAAGAAGCTTGCCAGAAGCTTGTGGATGGCTACCAAAAGCGCCTAATTGTAGTGAAAATGGACAGGGGACATGTAACCAAATATGAACACTCCTGTATGTATATTTTTGACCCAGCAGATTTGATCACTTTTTCTGTTAACCCATAATAAAGTCATAAAAGAACCAAACTTCATGCATGTTTTTTGTAACA
The DNA here is from genome assembly GCF_900963305.1 of Echeneis naucrates. Lineage (NCBI taxonomy): Eukaryota > Metazoa > Chordata > Actinopteri > Carangiformes > Echeneidae > Echeneis > Echeneis naucrates. The sequence goes on along the minus strand of NC_042528.1, from coordinate 14,962,747 downwards.
AAGAAGTATGTGCTCCAATCACTCTATCAGAGAAAAATCTGAGGTGCAGAAATAACAGGAAACTCAAGAGAGCCATGACAATATGTTCTTTACAAGTGTGTGTAAACCTTTGACCACAACTGTATGTACTTTCATATACATACTTGCAGAAATTCTTACCTGTGTCTGAATCAACATAAAAACATCTACTTCGTTTGAGTGGAAAAAATTCAAAAATTTGAGGTCAGTTTACTTTCCCACCGTCAATGATGCAGATTCTTCTTGAATAAACACAACTTCAGGGAATATAATAGCCATAGAAAACAAGAGCATCAGGTACTCTCCAACTTCTGGAGTTCAATATGACCAGGGGCCTCATTTATAAATTTGGTGTACATACAACAGGGTGTACGCCATTTTCCATGCAAAGGTTGTAACCTATAAAAAACAGACTTGACAGGAGAATGCTAAGCAACCTGACCAGCGCAATGATCCTAAATACAAATCCAAAGCAACCAAAAAGATTCACAGGTAGAAAAGTCGGAATGACTACATAAATTCATCATGACTCTGACCCATGGCTTTTGGGCATACATACACTTTTAACAATTTTAACAATTCTATTCACAGTTTTACAAATGAGGACCTAGGTTAGTTAGCTAGTGAATAGAGCCAGCTAACTCTGAATGGCATTTTTTGAAAGTTTTGAAAATTGAAAGTTAGATTATGTTAGAAATTGTGTTTTATGTTGAAACATGATCAGGTGATATTTCAGAGCAATGCATGCTGCATGGACTAACAGCAGGTCAACACAGGAGCAGCAGTCATGTAGGCAGCTAGATCAAAAATAATTAAATTTGGGATCAAATATTATGTTATTGATGATAATATGAAGAAGAGAACTGCAGTATGCAAGTTCTACAGCAAAAATGTTGTAGTGGTTGTGACACGACCACTACAACATCTAACATCATCCGTCACTACAAAACCCACAAAGAAAGGTATGCTACATGAATGTGTCATTTAGTGAGTGTGTCTTTAAGGCAGTTAGAACGCAACAAACTACCTAATGTCTATGTCTTCTCAATAAAATGCACAGTAAAAGTGTCTTGAGCTGGCTTATTGGCTTGTCAAATGGGCCAAGCGTTAAATAAAAAAGGTAACATTTCCTAAAATGAATGCTAATGTAGCTTACTAAGTGTACATTTTAAGATATGCATAAGAGCAACGTGATGTTATATGAAATAAGATACAGTTTTTCATATGATAACCAGGCAGACAGCAGGGCATCCTGGTGTCTGGTAATTACATCCCAGGTCTATCATGGCAGACGCTGCTTCATTAATAGTTACATTTTCTTCATTTTCTCATGAACAAATTCAGTGTTAAATATTTTCTGAAAGTCATGAAATGTTGACCTTGTTAAGAGTCACTTAATAGCATACGCATGCACAATAATAATCATCAGCTTTGTAAATGTATAATATGTAATATAAATATATCAAGCTATTATTACATTATTACTATACATTGTAAAGCAGCCTCAAAAAAGAGAAGTGAAGAATTTTGATTTTGTCAACATTATAAAATTATCTTCAAGTTAATATTTTCTAGCCACACTGAGAATTTGAATTTGAATTTATAAACCCTATTAGATTATTCATATAATTGTCTTTGAATAATAATGTAAAAGGACCTATTCAGTGGGGATATTACAGGGGAACATTGTGACAAACTGTGACCATTTGTTTCACATGCTACTATCTCACATTGCATATGAACAGATTTTGTTTTCATGAATGAAAATTTCAGTGCATTTTAAAACAGCTAATTCACAGAAATTTAACAGACTTCTTCACTGAGTCCTAGCTAGTCTGCAGTTCCAGGATTAATATTAATTTTATATGACTCTTATATTCATAGATATAAACTATATTTCTAATGATTTACTATGCAATTAAGATGAATGATGATAAAAACTGCCTGACCTCATTATAAATTGCAACATACCACTGTCCATCATTGAAGATCAAAGCTTTCAACAGTTTTTGTCAGTAGTGGACAACAACTCTCCAGTGAGATGAAGAATAATTACTTCAAATCTTGACAATCTGGTGGCAGATTGGCAATTCAAGCTGAAAAAATGAACTAGTAATATCAGATTATGTGTCAGTGGCTGTAGGCATGTGGCCAGACTGCAGGATGAGGCTTTTGTGGACTCATAGGACATTGGATCAACATTGACGATGACCTTAAAAGATGATCTTAAATTGAAATACCAGTTGCTTGCGTGCAACTGCTTCAAAGGTTCCCATACAGGGGAAAGAATTTGTGAAGACTTTGTGCAACTATGTGAATAATATCAGATCAAGAAAAAGGTCGACTACATCATCTGTGACAACGCCGCAAACGTAAAAAGGCATTCACGACATGTTTTCCTGGATAGATAGATGAAAATGATGACTTTGATGATTTTGACATTTGGAACGATTTGACTGTGGAAAAGCAAGAGAGATTGAAAATGTCTTGAGTGCAAAGTTCCAGATAAGACTTCAGTGATTTGCAGACACTCTTCAACTGGCTATAGGTGATGGCCTTAAAAGGACTAAATTACTCAGTAGGGATGAGCAAGTACACAGTCACAATATGTATTTTTATTTGCAGCTCAATTTGTATTACACCAAGATAAGAAGAGCGAGCCAACCAGAAAAAAATTGACTTGCTGAAGAAATTAGAAATGTGATGTGGGCTGCATGCAGCCCTGACTCGTCACACAAACGCCGTTTCTGTTACAAATCAAGTTTTTAGCCCATAACCCCATAAAGTGGGGCAGATTTTAAACGTTTGGGTTAAAAAACCTATTTTAAAATGATGATGTCATAGTGCGGATGTAGCCCAACTTTTTATCACTATTAAGTTAAATGATGATCTTTTTCTCCGGTACAGCTAGCGTGTTACAATACTAATCTGACCTGTTGAAATAATGTTTTAAGTGAACTACTTGACAGTGTTAAAATTTTCCACCGATTGTTTTCCTCCAATGGGCATGGCTTTCGGCGTTTGGCTCTCTCTTTGTCACAGGATGCCCTGAAGAGGATTTTCCTTCTGCCCAAGCACAGATATTGACTCACACTACTTGTATATTATTAATGCTTGTCAAAATTGCTGTAGCCATTAAAAGATTTTCGTTTCAGCCACGTGTCCGTCTCAACCCTATTACTCAGTGCAACTCTCGCCAAAGTTTCCAGGTTGAGCTCTTTGCTCCACACAAGTATCTCTTAAAAAGACAAAATTGAGAAGGACTTTACACTAAATCCCTGCCTCTATTACCACACGCTGGAATTCTGCATTGAGGCAAATGAAATTAGTGCTTAACTGTGACCACCAGAAACTGTCCACAGTTCTTGAAGATGTGGGCTACAAAGACGTAAAGTATTCACAGCTAGAGAGTGGAATCAGATAATGGAACTAGTGGATGTTCTTCAACCTGTTGGAGAAGCCCCAGATCTCACACAAGGGGAAAAACATTTGTTCCTATAAGTGCTGTGGTACCCTGCATCCTTTCTTTTAATTATCACTTAGAAAATCAAAAAGAAAGTTTGCTACTTGGGTGGCTTGATCTACCATAAAATTCTAATATTAAAGTGTTATTGATTTCAAATACAAATAAGGTATATTTTAACTTTAAGAAGCATACTTTGAGAATGAATATTAAAATTATGCTTTTGCTTATTTTTCTATGCTTTTATTGATTATTTCTATTCTTTACCTGAGCCATCATCTATCACTTGCTCCAGTGGAAATATTCTGCAGAATAAGAAAAAAATATAATATATAATTTTTTCGTTTTATACTTTGTGCAATGTTTTCAAATGCGCATCAAAATGAAAGCTAGTTACACAACAGGACAAGATGCAACACTGTATGAACATTTTTTGTAGAATTTATTAAGTACATTTGTAACAAACAATTCTTATTTGAACATTTGTCAAAATGTAACATCTCATTAAAATATTTTTTTCTGAATGCATGAATTTGAACTGAAAGCATACTGAACAAGACATGCTGAATAATTAACATTTTGGAGGTTCAGTTAGACCCATTGTCATAATGAAAATGATTAATTAGCATTAATTATCATTGTTTAACCTAAAACACAACAAATGCCTTATTTATCAGTAGAATGTGGAATTAGAATCATGTAAAAATCATCAGTACATTACTACAGCAAAAAGTGCAATGAACTTTTAACTTTCTGGCATCACTTATCGCAAAAATATCTGTCACCATTAATAAGAAAAACTATAACAAACAACATCTTACAACACGTAGAAAAGGGAAATTGTTGGAGAAATGGTAGTGAGTTGAACATGAGCCAGTCCATTTTGGTTAATTTTGCAACACTACCACAGGGCTCAGGCTCTGAAATTACCCCAATTATGTCACTAGGAGAGTAGTAAATGTTGCCTTCTTTGTTAGGCCACTGGAAGGCATTCTTTTGTCCATGTTGAACCATACAGTTTACCTGTATTTCCTCTCCCTGAATATCCAAGACTTGGCCCACATATCGCTTCTCATCATATTTCACAATGATGAACCTTCCCACCTCTAACACATCTTGGTCAATTTCATCCTCTTCATCCAAGGAGGGAGGGATCGGACTAGTCTCTTGAACAGGACTGTCAGCTGTCATTGTGACTTTTACAGCATTGAAGCTGCCACACACTTGCAGATAGCTGAAGAAGCAACTTACTGCCCTGTGGAACACCATCCCTGGTGTTTTTGAATATTACTGATGTGTGCCCAGTATGCCTTTTACAGCAGGAGGAGCACATAAGCAGCAGGTTGCACATAAGGGAGCAGTTTGTCCACTTCTTCTATGTCCTTTTCCTCAATCCATTTCACCTGGATTTTCATCTCCTCCTTTGTGGACAAGAAATCGAAAAGGGCCTCTGCAGTTTGAAGATCACTTCCCTGTTGGACAGCCTGTTCTGCCATTCGCTTCACACAAGCCCCAACCACATCCTGAGCTCCTTTACCATGTCCTCGTTCACTGTATTTACATGTGACAGTATTGAACCCCCAGGTAAATGGCACAGTACTCATTAAAAAACAGTTTGTCTAGATTTGTCTAGATTTTGGTGGTAGTTTGTTGATTAGATGCAGTGACTCAAACTATCTGCCATGCTCAATAACTGGCTGTAAGTGCGCCCATACTGCACGCTCATCGTGTCTCAGAGATTTTGAAACAGTTGCAAAACTATGAGTGGCTGTTTTGGTGGATGAAACCACTGCATGGAGGGTAGCCTGGTTGCTACTTCCAGCAAAGTGGAAGGCTTGTATCTCCTTGTTAAGTTTGCAACCATAGTTTTCAGAGAAATGTGCAAAACTAAACCATTCTCCTGCAAATTTCCCTTTAATTCCTTCATTTTCCCTGCTTGATGCATCCAATTGAACTAGTGGGACACTACAGATTCCAAGTCACGCTGGAAGTCCTCTGCCAGCTGTCCCAGTGTTCCATCAACCCCTTTCTTCACCCAGTTTTTGAAGACCTTTTCCCCCACTGGGTCATCCACCCGTTGCCACTGCTCCCACCTAGCCAATTCATCAGGATTGTGCAAATTGAGCTGCAATTCATCATAAAAACTGTTTTATTTGTTGTGGAGCTCAAATAAGGTTTTGGTTAGAACCCGCCACTGCATTTTGTTTTTCCACCCTACTGTATCCATTTTTCCCACCAAGAGCCTACTGTTCTCATCCCTCGACAGAAATTGAGTGACTTCTTTTCTTCAGTGGTCTGATGGTGGATTGACGAGCAGTTTTCTTTCATCAAGAGATGCTTTTGAACTCTCATTTTACTATTGGCTTTTCTCATGCAATCCAGCTCTGTTTTGAGCTTCATGTTTTCTTTTTCCAGCTTCTTTACTTTTGCTCTCAACTTGGATTGATGAACTTTCTTCTGGCCATTAGTAATTTGCAGATGGTCTAAGGGAGGGCTAGGACTGATTGCTGACAGAATAGTAGCTTGTGGAGTTGGAGAAAAAGAAGGCCTAGATAAGGAACCATGAGCAGGAGAGCTATGGACTGGACTTAGGGCAACATCATATTCATGGGACACATCAAGTTCTTTGGGTGATGGAGGAGTTATGTCCATAATGGCTGCCAGATCCTTCTTCTTCTTCCTGTTTTTTCACTTTGTCTTCTTCCATTCCTTACGAAGCTTTTCTCTTTTTATGTTTTGGGAGACAACTTATTTTTCGTGGTTGAAATTCTCCTTTGGCTTTCTTTTTTTGATATCTGTTGATGGAGCAGACACAGCTATTATATATTTTCTACACAAAGTGTACATCTCAAGGAATGCTTCACTAACTCCCTTTCCCTGTTATCAACTCATTTACTTTCTTCTTCTCTCCCTAAGAATCTCCTCACGCCTGGCTTCATCTTGATTTAACCTTTCCCAGTACCTCCTTGTCTTTTCTTTGCTTATGCATAAAAACTCACAAAATTATATATATAAAAAAAAAATTATCAGTGATTGTTAACATTCTACATTCGACAAGCAATGATGTCACATTGAGAAAAATAACTTACATATATATATAACATTTTAAAAATAACAGACAACAATCTAGCTAGACATCTGACTGAATTATGTCACACCACAGGACATTTTCACCATTGTGGCCATTTGGAGTCATTGCTATACTAGACTGACCTTGCGCATTATGCTAGCTGAAAAAGTGTATTGTTTTAAACCTAAAATTTTTTTTTTTTTTTTTCGAACTAGAGCTGTCACACAGCAGGACTATCAAAAATGGACACTTTCATAGTCTGACAGAAATGATGAAATTTGTGAAATTAATGAGAGATTAACACTCACCTTTCAACTGAATCAGCAAATTCTCACATCTGGGGGACTTCCTGGTGGAGGCTCGAGTAAAATAGCCCTGTAGCTGTCCATGTTACTGCCACTCCAAAAATCTTATATTTCATGTCACACCCTAGGACAGCATTTGTGTTACGAAACTGAATTTACTGTAAATATTATTGTATTACTATTTTCAATTTTAAAAATGTATATAAATGAACTAAATGTATACAAAGTAATACCAGGACATTTATTAGCTGCTCCAGATATTTTTTGCTTATTTTACCAATATTTACATTTAATGAATCATCGATGTTACGGTCACACCGCAGGACATTTTGCATATTCACCTTTAAATATAAACAACACAAAACTTGTTTTACATTCAAAATCATGATTTTAGAATAAAATACTGTTCTATGCTAGTGTCATATGATGAAATATGATGAAAATTCATCTAAATAAGCATTAATACTTCATTACTGAAAAAATATGCATCATGTGATCCACCCATAAAACAAATAAAAATGTATCGTTTTGCTAAATACAGTTTCTCTGCTTGTTGTGGTTACTTCGGTAGACATGGTTTTATTTTATTCACTGTAAAACACAATTAAATTGTTATTATTTTCATCACAACATCACAGAGCACACAAACAAATGAACCAAGAAAAGAACATTTTCATGCATTTCTTGACTGGATGTGGAAAAACAGAATTGCATGACTACAGACTGTGTATGAAGTTTCTTTTTCTTTTTACAGAACAGTTACAAGCAAGAACCAAGCACATAGATTACGGTGCTCAGGCAATATGCCTTCAGTTCCAGTGGTTCATCATTCAGGTGTTACATAACGCTGTTGTTACATAATTGGAATAGTTCATTGTCTGGTGTAAAGTCTATCTCTGCCAAATTATCTCGTAGAAAAATTGTTCGAACATCTGTGAAGTCCTCTTCTCGCGGGGGAATTAGTTTGGCATGTTTGCAGTCTCTTATTTGATCGGAACATCCAATTTCTTATTATATCAGTCCTTGTGTCCTTGTTGGCCTGGATGCATTCCAGAGTGGCAATTTACAGCCGCCCTCTGATAGTGTTATTTTTGCTAATTTGTGGCATGAATTGCAAATTTATTGTTTTGGAAGGCTGGGTCATTCAAAGCAAGACTCAGATAAGAGCCCGGGATGGCACTTAGCAGAGATCTGGGAAATCTCTGTTGGAGGCAACAGTCTCTTTGAGATCTGAGGGGTGTGGGAGATGGAAATCTATACACCCCCTTTCCGGACCTCACAACACAAGAGTGACTTACTCCCACCTCTGACAACAAGATTGTTTCTCAATATTCACAATATATCTCAATCAACTCAATATTTTAGTATCAGTTTTAAGGACTGATCAGCTGGCTTACTGCTGACTGTACTTGTGATCAGAGCTGATGAACAGTCTATGATGGCTGTGAGGCTAACAGCAGTATGAGCTGTAAAACTAGAAGAATAGTGGGAAGCTGAAATACAAAGGTGAGGTTGAATCACATACCTCTTGTTGAAGATGACCCCCAGCAGCTGTCCAGCAAAAGCTATGGCCAAAAAGAGCAGCAGAGCCTTCCACATCCATACTGGACCTAACCGACCACACACCAGCCATCGCAACATCCTGTTGGATGAGTGGGGTGTGGGGCATAAAGCAGATATGGCATGAGCATCATCATCATCATAGGCAGAAAGCAGCCAGAATTCATCAAGAGACATGCATGACCAATAAATCTTCTGGCTGCTGCTCATTCTTTCATTCATCTTCAACCGCTAATCCATTTCCGGGTCGCGGGGGTGCTGGAGCGAATCCCAGCTCACACTGGGCGAGTGTGGGGTACATCCTGGACGGTCCATCACAGGGCCACACACAGAGACAGACAGACACTCGCATTCACACCTACAGACAATGCAGAGTCACCATCTAACCCAAACATGCATGTCTTTGGATGGTGGGAGGACACCGGAGTGCCCGGAGGAAACCCACGCAGGCAGACAGAACATGCAAACTCCGCACAGAAAGGCCCCTGGCCTGGGAACAGAACCCACAACCTTATTTTGGGGCAACAGTGCTAACCACTATGCCGCCGCGCTGCCAAACTTTGTCTCAATTTATCAAAATTAATACTTTAATAACTTTTAAGAACTTTTCTCGCTCCTCCCTCTCTCAGCATTATCCTGCTCCAAGAGGTCACTGCCATCAGTTTGGTGGTATATGTCTAAGTAACATCAACAGGAATAGCAGTAGCCAAGGTTTGTCAGCAGAATATTGTCCACCTCGACTTCATCCCATAAAGCATGCTAGCACCATGTCTTCCCCATGCCCATTCTATGATGTCACCTCATCATATAAGAGGAAACCTGATCCATTAGACCAGACCACCTTCTTCCCTTAGCTTCGTAGTCCATTTCTAAAGCTCATGTGTCCATTGTAGGATCTTTTGGCGGTGGTCAGGGGTCAGCATGGACACCCTGACCAGCCTGCAGTTACACCACCCCATACACAACACTAAAACTTGTTTGTTAATTTCCATTGACTCTTCGTCATTACCTTACACCTCACTCTTTGGGTTCAGAGGGAAGTGTGTGATGTCAGCCCTGTGTGCACATGCTCTTTTGCCTGCAGTGGTGATAGAAAGACATCATAATTTATAAAGAGTTTGGTCTTGACCTGCTCTGTATGTAAAGTGTCTTAATGTAACTTGTTGTTACAATTTGGCACGATGCAAATAAATCTGATTTGATTTGTTGTTGATGTGTATCCTGTTTTCTGTTACAGTCTGGCAAGGGAAGATATTAGCTGAATTTTAATGAGGTACTGTGACTAGTGGTGAGCTGCACCCTACATATTCATTCATCTTCTGCTGCTTATCTGTTTCCAGCTTGTGGGAGTTGCTGGAGCCAATCCCAGCTCATACTGGGCAACAGCTGAGTGCACCCTGAATATGTCACCAGTCCATCGCAGGACCAACATATAGAGACAGACAGAGACAAACAACCACTCACACACGAACAAATTTAGAATCACCATTTAACCTAAACATGCATGTCTTTGTATGTGGGAGGAAACCAGAGTAGGAAATCCAAGCAAGCACGGGAGAACCTAAATTCCACATAAAAAGGCCCCAGGCCTCGGAACCGAATTCACCATATTCTTGTTGTGGGGCCACAGCACTAACCACTATGCTGCTGTGCAGCCTGACTCTACATATTTTCTTTCCTTTTTGAAAATCTTCTTTTTTCAGTATAGTTTTCTCAAAATATTTTGGAAAATTTTATTTTCATTTTTTATTTTTTATTTTATTTTATTTCATTTTATTGTCATTTTTGTGCTTTGATTGAAGGGTATTTGTTTTAACAGACTATGTATTTCTATGGACAAATTAGTTACGCGTTTATATGAATAATGTTATATTTTTTGAAAAATCTAGCTATTTCAAAATCTGCTGTAAAAAATGTGTTTTCCCTTTCTATTAAAATTATGCAGAGCACATTATATTACACACATCACAAATATTTTCAGTCCAATTGTGATCCAAAGTTAACTGAATATAACTTAATGGGTGAATTCAACACATGAATTCTTCATATGGCTGTTTCTGTCGAATAATGCTCTGTGTAATAACGTTTGTGCTGTGAAGGCTCTTGAGATGGTATTCCAACAAAGAAGCCCGTGAGGTCAAGGTGGCCCTTTGACCTACATTAGATAAACATCTGTACGGCAGAGGTGCATCATTACACAACAGTAATCTGAACAATACGCACAGAGGCCTCCATCTCCACACAAAGAGGATTCAGTCCCCCACCCCACCCCAACCCCCCTTGACACGTCGGATCGCTTCTGACAGATTCACTGATACAAAGTTAAATAAACGTTAAATAAAGGCTCCTCTATGGAACTAACTAACACACACATATACACACACACACACACACACACACACCCTGTTCCTATGTGGGATCACAGCCCAGCGCCAACCCTTAAGCCTCTACAATACCCGCATGCAAATCCGTGTGGACGCAGTGGTTCCCATCCTCAGCTTCTCTTCTGCTAGCTAGCTAACGTTACCTGGCTCTCCGTCTGAAAAGCATAGCTGTGTCCCCGGGCCGGTAACGGTGACGGTGTTGTTGTGCAGCTGCAGAGACCACGGAGCATCTCGAAGGCTTCGATTGCAGCCGATCGGATCCAGTTCAGATCATGCTATGGACCCGGAGCAGCCCCGCAGATCGAGCCATGCTCACACAGCTTGTTTCCTTCTGAAAGTCTGAAACAGAAATCCGTTTCTATGAACCGATTGTTCTAAAGCTTATTCTGCCGACGGCCGAGACTTGGGGCGTGAGAGAGAATAGCTTTACTTCCGGAACTTTGCAAAATAAAATATCCCGACACACAGAGAGGGTCCCGGGGTTTCAGAAATTCTGAGGTCACCAGAGTCAGACAGGACTTGTGCTTCACCCCCCTCTTGTGACTGTGAGTCTTTTACTGTCAGGTATGCCTCCTGACCTGTCAGTCAGGAAAATTGTATGCCGTGGTGGACTGTTTCTAACTGAAGGTAGACTGGATGCATTTCCTATCCTTCTGTCTCAGTGCGGTGGAGCTGACAGAGCAGCTTGGCTATGTCCGACGTCATACGGTGATGCTGACAGAAAGGCATCCAGGGATAAAAGTATCTAGGCTCCCGCCCCCTCAATGCATATATAAAACATGGCCGGAGGAAGCATTCTAAACGTGGGCGAGGCAATCTAATGGAGGAGCACGGCGGTATTCCACCAGAAAATACTGAACAGAATAGGTGTTATCCTGTATTCTGGTGCCGTTTAACAGTTGTTTTGACACTGTCATCTGACCATACCATGAGAAAATTATGGGTACATTTTATAATAGATTTCCTTGGCCCCAAATAACATATTTGAATATATTAAAAGCTGACAGTAAAAAATGTATTTGATGACTAATAATAACATAACTGAACATAACTTGATGTTTCCAGTTATGACTTACCACCGTCTTTGACAGAATCCCCCTTATGTTGTCAGAAGAGCAAATATACCAAACCATGAGACTTCATTCATTCATTCATTCATGTATTCATCTTCAACTGTTCATCCGTTTCTGGGTCACAGGTGTGCTGGAGCCAATCACAGTGGGCAAGGGTGGGGTTCACCCTGGACAGGTCGCCAGTCCATCACAGGGCCAACACACAGAGAGAGACAGAGACACACAACCACTGCAGCCAATTTAGAGTCGCCAGTTAACCCAAACATGATGTCTTATCAGGTACTGGGAGGAAAACCTGTAAGGAAAACATATACAGAAGGGGGGTGGGGACTCCAATGGTAGTAAAAAGAATTTCCTGACTCTACTACTCACTTAGGTAGGTGAGGTAAATAACTCATCAACAGATGATTTTCTTTGCACCAGTCCACAAAGTTGGTGATGACCTCCGTGTACTCCAGATTGTTCCCGAGATACCCATCCAGCAATGGCTGTATCATCAGAGAACCTCTGGAGGTGGAGGCTGTCCATGTTGTGTTTGAAGTCTGATGTCTACAAGGTGAAGAGGAGGGGTGATAGAACTCTCCCCTGTGGAGGTCCCGTGCTGCAGACTAGCACATTAGACACACAGTCGCAAAGCCTCACACTGTGGTCTGTTGGTGAGGTATTTGGTGGGCCATGCAGCCAAGTTACAGCCCTCTCCAGCTCCTTCCAACTTCACCATGCCCCCAGTGGTCTCCAAGTGTGACTAGCATCTGTGCAGCAGGTAGATGACAGCGTCTTCCACACCAATGCCGAGTCAGTAAGCAAACTGTAGAGGGTCCATATCACAATGCACCAGGATACTTAGGTAGCTCAGGACGATCCTCTACATGGTCTTCATCAAGTGAGAGATTAGGACTATTAAATCTTTCAGCTCCCTGGGATGCATTGTCTTAGGAACTGGGACCACACAGGATGTCTTCCACAGGAGCAGAACTGTCTCGAGACTGAGGCTCAAGTTAAAGATGTGCAGAAAAACCATGCAGAGCTGATCTGTACAGTCCTTGAGAAGGCTAGAGCTGCTGCCATAAGGACCTGTAGTAGGGTGA